>NC_080386.1:64545052-64570052 GCF_014773155.1 Arachis stenosperma
TCATTCATGGCAATTGTTGTTAATATTGGAGCTATGATTCACTAAACCCCATTCATTAGGGGGATGAGCTCTGCTTGTTGAAATGAGTTGGTGAATTCATCTTTTCCTCCTCAATTTTAGTGGTTGATCTAAAGAGGGAACTCTTGTTCTTCAAAGATTCAACCACCATCGAGAGAGGGGTTAATCTATATGAATTATGTGGTGAATTTGAGGAATGAGCCACATAATTCAGTTTAGAGTTCATCCTTTCATGATTTCCTTAATCAATACACCTTGGTTAGTATGTGAGATGTAACTCTCCTTGGTTGAGATGATGGGAATTGTGTGGCTGGATTAGAAAGGAGCTTCATCTCTTCTCATGAACAAATAGATCACGAGAGTGGCATTTGGTTATGTTGAGAGAAATTGAATCACCAAGTGATTGGGATTCAATTACCCACTTGCCATGGATCTACACCATGATTGAGAAGGATTTGACTAACATCAATTCATGAACACTTGCATCTCTGATCCCTAATGATCCTCTCTACCATCAATTCTTATTTCTTTTGCTTCTAAGTTGTTTGATTACCTATAACCCAATTCCCTTTTACATTCGGTCAATTTATTATTCTTGTCATCTACATTTTGCTCTTTCAATTCTTGCTATTTACTCTTATGTTCTTTAAATTTCTGCACCCTTTAATTCCTTGCCCTTATCTTTGATGTCATTTAAGTTTCTTGCAATTTAAGTTTCAGTTATTCACTTTTATTTTGTTTTTCTCTTCTAGTTCTTTACATTCTTTGCCATTTAAATTCCTGCACTTATGTTCAAAAGTTACATTACTCACAAAATCAAAATCATATTTGCTTGACTAAATTTACCATTTAACTAAAGTTGCTTAATCTACCAATCCTCGTGGGATCGACCTCACTCTAAGTGAGTTTTACTACTTGATACGACCCGGTATACTTGCCGGTTGTACGTAAATCTTAATTTTTACGTATCAAGTTTTTGGCGCCGTTGCCGGGGATTGGAAAGATTGACAATGATTAAGTGAAAGGTGGTTTAGATTAAGCATTTTTTTTAGTATTTTTGTTAAGCCCACTAACTGTTTGATACTTTGTTTCACTAACTCCAATTCCACTCTAGTTTTAGAGTGTCTCACTTGTGATTTTGGTTTGTTTGTGTATGTCAGGAGCTAGTAGACGTAATATTGAGGACGAGAGAACCCTCCGAAGGATAAGAGAGCAGAAAGAGGAAAGTTCATAGTTGGTGAAGAAGGGTCAGAGGAATCAGAGGGAGAAGATCAAGTCATGGAGGATGAGATGCACAATCCTCCTGGAGGGGTCAACAATAATGGTGGACAAGCTAGAAGGGTGTTATCCTCGTATACTATCCCTGACCCAAGACATTGTGGGAGTAGTATAGCCACTCCAAATGTTCAGGCCAATAACTTTGAGTTAAAACCTCAGCTCATCACTTTGGTACAGAACAATTGCTCTTATGGAGGGGGACCTCTTGAAGACCCAAATCAACATCTATCTGTTTTTCTGAGGATATGCAATACAGTGAAGACAAATGGAGTGCATCCAGATGTCTACAAGTTGTTACTATTTCCATTCTCTTTGAGGGACAAGGCCACTCAATGGCTAGAATCATTCCCCAAGGAAAGCCTCAATGATTGGAATGAAGTGATGAGCAAATTTCTAGCAAAATTCTACCCACCTCAAAAGATCATCAAGTTGAAGACAGAGGTTCAAACTTTCAGGCAAATGGAAGGGGAGTCGCTATATGAAGCCTGGGAAAGGTACAAGGCACTAATGAGAAGATGCCCCCCTGACATGTTTAGTGATTGGGTTAAGCTCCAAAATTTCTATGAAGGCTTAAACTTCGAAGCAAGGAAGGGACTAGACTACTCATCAGGAGGATCACTCAACATGATGAAAACTGCCGAGGAGGCCCAAGACCTCATTGAGATTGTGGCAAACAATCAATATTATTACTCATCAGAGAGGCAACACAATCCGCCCCCAAAGAAAGGTGTAATGGAGCTTGAAGGTGTTGATGCTATCTTGGCACAAAACAAGTTAATGCACCAACAAATTCAACAACAAATGGAGATGATAACAAAGAGAATGGATGGTATGCAACTTGCATCAGTGAACACAACAAATCAACCATCACTTGAATGGAGCCAAGGTGAAGGGGCCACGGTTGAGCAACCACAAGAACAAGTTCAATACATGCAGAACACTTCAAATTCTCAGGATGAATTTCATGGTGATACATACAATTCATCTTGGAAAAATCATCCCAATTTAAAGTAGGGTGAAAACCATTGGCAAAAGAACAACAACCACAACCACAACCGTAACACAAATAACCAAAACCACCATGCTAACAACACTAACCAATATAGAAAAACACAAAACACATATCAACACCCTCATAATAACTCACAAACTCACCAAAACAACTTCCCTGCACCAACATCCAACACACAGAATTACCACACTAATCCACCCAACAACTTCCAACAACAATCAACCCCCATCATACCCCCAATTGACCATCATGAGACTAGAATTGCAAGTCTTGAGGCAACCTTGCAAGCACTTGCTCAAACCACTCAAGCCTTAGCTAAGGGACACAAGGAACATGAGGTCATCATGAAGAATATTGAGAGACAAGTGGGACAATTAGCCAAACAAGCTGAGAGACCAACCAATGTTCTCCCAAGTGATACAATACCCAACCCAAGAGAAGAATGTAAAGCCCTGCAGTTAAGGAGTGGCAAGGTAGTTGGTGAAAGTTCAAATAAGAAAGCAACAAAACCCAAAGAGCAAGACACAGTGGAAGTACATGTGGGAAGGCAAGATGAAGAAAAGGCTTCAACATCTAACAAAGGCAAGGAGGTTGTCAAGCCACAAGGCAATCCATCAAGTCAAGGAGGCAACCGTGATGGCAAGGAGAGTGTGAATCCACAAAAAGAAAACAAAAATGAAGGAGTAAAAGCTTATGTACCCAAGCTCCCATACCCAACTAGGATACACAAAGGAGCAAAGGACCAACAATTCCCAAGGTTCTTAGAAATCTTCAAGAAACTTGAAATCAACATCCCATTGGCAGAAGCTCTGGAACAGATGCCATTATATGCAAAGTTTCTTAAGGAATTGATCACCAAAAAGAGAAGTTGGCAAGAAAAAGAAACGGTGATTCTCAATCAAGAGTGTAGTGCCATCATTCAACAAGGGCTACCTCCAAAACTCAAAGACCCTGGCAGCTTCCTCATACCTTGCACGATTGGGAGCATGGCCGTTGACAAATCACTTTGTGACCTGGGAGCAAGCATTAACTTAATGCCCCTTACCATGATGAAGAAAATGATGATTGAAGAGCTTAAACCCACAAGGATGTCACTCCACTTGCTGACAGATCCATCAAAGTACCAAATGGAGTAGTTGAGAACCTCTTGGTGAAAGTGGGAAACTTCATATTCCCAGCTGATTTCGTGGTCCTAGACATGGATAAAGAGGGAAACAATTCAGTCATTCTTGGTAGACCCTTTTTAGCTACAGCTAGAACAATCATTGATGTGGAAAAGGGAGAGATGATTTTCAGAGTGCATGATGAGCAAATGACCATAAATGTCTTCAAAGCAATGCAACACCCTGTTGAGAAAGAAAGTTGCATGAGAATTGATGTAGTGGATTCTTTGGTTGAAGAAGTACTTGACACAAACCATCAAGTGAAACAAGAAGAAGTCCATAACATCAAGGGACAAGAAGAGAACAAGTTGGAAGCATCAGAGGAACCAAGTGAAGCTACGAAAGAAGAGGCACCACAACAAGAATTGAAACCACTACCCCCTCATCTTAAATATGCATTCCTTGGTGAGAAGGACAGCTTCCCAGTGATCATCAATTCCACATTGAGTGCAGAGGAAGAAGAAAAGCTTCTTGTAGTATTGAAAGCTCACAAAGAGGCGTTGGGATGGACCATTGATGATTTGAAAGGCATAAGCCCTGCCATATGCATGCACAAGATACTCTTAGAGGAGGGTTCCAAACCGGTGGTACAACCCCAAAGAAGGTTGAATCCTACAATGAAGGAGGTTGTTCAAAAGGAAGTCCTGAAGTTGTGTAAAGCTGGGATCATCTACCCCATATCTGACAGCCCATGGGTCAGTCCAGTGCAAGTGGTTCCCAAGAAAGGGGGGATGACTGTCATTGTTAATGAGAAGAATGAGCTTATTCCAACTCGAACAGTGACAGGGTGGAGGATGTGCATAGACTATAGGAGGCTGAATGATGCTACACGGAAAGACCACTTTCCTCTTCCTTTCATTGATCAGATGCTTGAAAGGTTGGCTGGCCATGCTTATTACTGTTTTCTTGATGGATATTCTGGGTATAATCAGATTGTGGTTGACCCCATGGATCAAGAGAAGACTTCCTTTACTTGCCCCTTTGGAGTCTTTGCATATAGGAGAATGCCGTTTGGACTGTGTAATGCCCCAGCTACCTTTCAAAGGTGCATGCTATCAATCTTCTCAGACATGGTAGAAAAATTTATTGAAGTCTTTATGGATGATTTCTCTGTTTTTGGTGATTCCTTCAATACTTGCTTGCATCATCTTACCCTAGTCTTGAAAAGGTGCCAAGAAACCAATTTAGTTTTGAATTGGGAGAAGTGCCATTTCATGGTACCCGAAGGCATTGTTCTTGGTCATAAAATTTCAAGAAAGGGTATAGAAGTTGACAAGGCAAAAGTAGAAATTATAGAAAAACTTCCTTTGCCAACTAGTGTGAAAGCCATTAGAAGTTTCTTAGGGCATGCTGGATTTTATAGGAGATTCATCAAAGATTTTTCCAAAATAGCAAAGCCACTAAGCAATTTGTTGGTGGTAGACAATCCTTTTATCTTTGATGATGAATGCAAACATGCTTTTGAAACTCTAAAGGCTAAGCTCACCACAGCACCAATCATCACACCCCCAAGTTGGGGACTACCTTTTGAACTCATGTGTGATGCAAGTAACCTTGCAATTGGTGCTGTGTTGGGGCAGAGGAAGGAAAAGAAGCTTCATGTTATCTACTATGCAAGTAAGGTATTGAATGAAACTCAAAGAAACTACACCACAACAGAGAAAGAGTTACTAGCCGTGGTATATGCTTTTGATAAGTTTAGACAATATTTGATTGGATCTAAAGTCTTAGTGTATACTGACCATGCTGCTATTAAGTATCTTATGTCAAAACAGGATGCCAAACCAAGGCTAATCAGATGGGTGCTACTCCTACAAGAGTTTGACATTGAGATCAAAGATAGAAAGGGCAGTGAAAATCAAGTTGCTGATCACTTATCAAGGGTACCACAAGATGCATGCCAAGACAACCTTCCATCAATAAATGAAGAGTTTCCAGATGAACACCTCTTGCACATTCAACATGTCCCTTGGTTTGCAGACATGGCCAACTACAAGGCGGGGAGAATCATTCCACAAGAGTACACAAAACAACAAGTCAAGAAGCTGCTACATGAGGCTAAGTTCTTCTTCTGGGATGAGCCATTCTTGTTCAAAAGATGCCCGGATGGAATGATAAGAAGATGTGTGACAGAAGGTGAGATGAAGGACATACTATGGCATTGTCACAACTCTAGTTATGGCGGTCATTTTGGGGCTGAAAGAACGGCTGCAAAGGTCCTTCAAAGTGGTTTCTATTGGCCTTCAATCTTCAAGGATGCTAGAGAGTTTGTGAGCCAATGCAATGAGTGTCAAAGAACAGGGGGTTTGTCAAAGAAAAATGAGATGCCTCAAAAGTTCATTTTGGAAGTGGAACTCTTTGATCTTTGGGGAATAGATTTCATGGGACCTTTTCCTCCATCTTACACATTCAAATACATCTTGGTAGCAGTTGAGTATGTCTCCAAATGGGTAGAAGCAATAGCAACCACCACATGTGATACCAACGTGGTCTTGCAATTCCTCAAGAAGAACATCTTCACTAGATTTGGAGTGCCCAAAGGACTCATAAGTGATGGGGGAAGCCACTTCTGCAACAAGCAACTAAATTCCTTACTCCACAAGTATGGTGTTACACACAAAGTAGCTACCCCATATCACCCACAAACCAATGGGCAAGCTGAACTTGCCAACAGAGAGCTAAAAAGGATCTTGGAGAAAACTGTGGGAACAACAAGAAAGGATTGGGTCAGGAAGCTGGATGATGTACTTTGGGCATATAGGACAGCCTTCAAGACACCCATAGGAAAATCTCCATTTAAGCTGGTGTATGGAAAGGCATGCCACCTCCCTGTGGAGCTTGAACATAAGGCCTTTTGGGCCACCAAACTTCTGAATTTAGATGCTCAAGCGGCAGGAGAGAAGAGGTTGCTACAACTCAATGAACTTGAGGAGTTCAGATTGGAGGCATATGAAAACGCCAGGATATATAAAGAGAGAGCAAAGAGATGGCATGATAAGAGGATCTCTCAAAGAACATTCGAACCTGGCCAAAAGGTGTTGTTATTCAATTCAAGATTGAAGATCTTCCCTGGGAAGCTGAGGTCTAGATGGACTGGTCCATACACCATCACCAAAGTATCACCTCATGGCTATGTCGAATTACTTGATGAAGCCTCAAAGCAAACTTTCACAGCTAATGGACATAGGGTGAAGCACTACTTTGGTGGCTCTTGGAGCAAGGAAGAGAGTGTGCAACTCTTAACATGAGCAAAGAAGTTGCAATGTCGAGCTAAGGACAATAAACAAAGCGCTTCATGGGAGGCAACCCATGCACAGGGAGTCTTTATTTTCATACTTTAGTAATCAATAATGATTAAGTAGACTAGTATATGGTGTATGCAAGGCACTAAGTTTGGTGTGGTCAATCTTGAAGTAATGGCAAAAGTGTGTTCTACAACACTTAGCCACAAACTAAGTTTGGTGTCCATACATACACGAAAATGCTAGACTATGGAAGTATAGTCATTTACTTTAGTTAAAAAAAAAAAAACGTTGAAATAGCATGTAATGTAGGTAAAATACTAAGTTTGGTGTGACCATCTTTGGAATTAATTCCATAGAACACTTAGTCACAAACTAAGTTTGGTGTCTTTACTTACATTAATAATGCTAGGAAAAATAGATTAGGTAATCAATTCATAAATGTCAATTTTAGTTTAGTCAATTTTGCATAGGAATATCATCATAAGTTTTTAGCTATTAATGTCACTTTAAGAATCTCAAGCCTTTGGAATTTTGTTGCAGGAAAGAAAGAAAGAAGTGATGGGGAATCTTGGAAGCATATAATGAAAGAAAGAAAGAAATGATGGGGAATCTTAGGGAGTGAGTCACGGATACACAAGGAAGGGAAGTCACATGAGTTTTGAACTTTGTGCATGGGAAAAACAACTCAACATGCATTGGGCACAAGGAAGCATGCTCCCCATGCCATGACCGAGCCTTAAATGTCACTAGAACCATGCATCCTCACCAAAGTTCACCTTAAATACTTCAACCACATTCATCAAACCTCATTCTTCATCATTCATTCTTCTACCCCCATAACCTCATTTCATTACCCGAACCCATACTCAACCTCCAACCTATTCCATGTTTCACAAATTCTAGCCTTGAACCTCATCTTTACCCAACGAAAACTCTTGGAGCATCACATCTTCTCATATAACCGAAACACTCCACCTCCCCTCACCATCATTTTCTAGCTTGCCTAAGTCACGTTGTGGCCATACATCTCTCCCATTCACAACCATTTTCCTTGTGCTTGAGGACAAGCACTCATCTAAGTTTGGTGTGGGAGATTCAACCTTTGTAAGTGAATCTCAATGGCCTCATCATCAAGAGATAGGAGAGAAGATGAATTTGATGAAAGAAGATTCAAATCCAAACACAATGAGCGCATCTTTAGTTGGATGTCAAGCAAAGATGTTGTTCCGGAGTTACCTTTCAAGCTAAAGAAAGATGAATACCCTGAGATACAAAAAATAATCAGAAAAAGGGGATGGGAGCTTCTCTGTGACCAACCTCAAGAAGTGAGCATGCTTCTCATCCATGAGTTCTACACCAATGTGATAAGAGAATTTGATGATGAAGAACCATACATGAGTTATGTAAGAGGTGTGTCCGTTGATTTTAGCCCGGATACCATCAACAGGGTGCTAAAGGTCAAGGCAAAACAGTTCAAACGAGCTAGCTATGAAGAAAGGGTTGAAAATAACCCAAAATACATGGATGTGGTGAGCGACTTATGCAGGGTAGGCACGGATTGGGTGTTTGATTCACATGGGAAACCACTCAAACTTCGGAGAGGTGATCTCATACCTCAAGCAAAAGGATGGCATGACATAGTGAGGAGATCATTGATCTCCACTTCAAATAATTCTGAGGTAACGGTGAATAGAGCAATAATGATCCATTGCATAATGAAAGGAGGGGAAATCAATGTTGGAGACATTATAGCCAAGAACATCATTGACATAGCTCAAAAGGTCAAACAGGACAGTTGGTTAGGATATCCTAGCACTATTCTGCGCCTATGTGAAGAAGCTGGAGTGCCTCTAGAAGAATTTGAAGAAACTGATGTGGTCTCCATTGGAAAGCCTCTCACCAAAGAAAGGTTGGAATTTATCACCACAACCCAATTGGAAAGGCAACCTTTAGCAAGAAGGAAGAAAAGGAAAGAAGTAAGACAAGAGGAGGAGCCTCAAGAAATGGATGAATCCCACACCTTGAACATGAATCAACTCCAAGCCGCCTTAGAAGGAATTTCTGGGCAATATTCGCACATTCAAAGAAGCCAAGAGGAACAAGCTCAACAACAAAGGGACCTTTGGCAATTGATGGATCAACAAAGAGGGGTTCAAGTTCAGTGGATGAACCAACAAAATGAATACCAAGCACACATGATGGAGCTACAACAAGAACAATATGCCAAGATGCAGGAAGCCATCAACAATTCAACTATGGAACATGAAAAAGCCATGGAGAAAGTAATAGAAGAACAAGCTCAACTAAGGAAAGAGCAAGCTCAGCAAAGGGAGCTTCTCCATAGGTTGGATGCTAGACATGATACATTTCACAAAGATTTCAATGAAAGCAGAATGTTCAGGGAAGCCAGACACAAGGACAGACTTGACTATGATATATGCACTCAAGAAAAGCTCAGTTACCTCTGTTCCACACCCCCATTGCTCAACCCACAAATCAAGACCTTTAATGAAGCTCGCAAGATATTTGAAGAGCAGGAACTTGCAAGGGTAAGATTCAATCAACAGAGGCTACAGGAGACAATGATAAGCTCAGGAATTTGGCAAAGAGAAGATCCAAAGGGGGATTCAACAACAAAGCAACAAGGAGAGTTAAGAAGTAAAAAGAAAGAAGATCCAAAGGGGGATTCAACAACAAAACAACAAGGAGAGTTGAGGAAGAAAAAGAAAGAAGATCCAAAGGGCAAAGGAAAGCAAGGAGAATCAAGCAAAGGAAAAGGGACATGAAGACTAAAGGTGGTGAAGTTCCTTTGTTTTTCTTTATGTTTCTTTATGTTTTATCAAATAAAGAAGATGTATGCCTGAAATATGGTATACCTTCTAGGATGCATTTTCTTTTGCATTTTCTTTTTGAAGCAATTTCCTTTATGTTGCCCATTCCATGCATCATCACTTACAGATTTGGAATGGTTGCTTGTCTTGAGTACTTTTACTTGTCAATGGAATAAAAGATGTAGTTTGAGCAAGAACAAAGAGAATTCTAGCCTAAAAAGAATCATGTTGTCCCATAAGAAAAGTGCTAGCATATTTACTTTTATTGTGAAAGAACCAAGGCTCAAGAAATTCAAAAGAATGCTTGCTTATACAAGACTAGTTTGGTTGAGGATCACAAAGACCTTATAAGTAAAAGCACAAATAACCTTGACAATAAAGAAAACAGAAAACAAAGAATGAAAGGCTAGGCATCAATGACAAAATTTGGATATGTGTCTGTGGTGATTGATGTTAAGAGACATACTTGGGCTAGTAAATCTGAGGGGTGCTTCATCACCCGATAACTTGAGTTAACTAACTCGGGATTATCGATTGAAAACTCACAATCAAGAGTAGCTCTATAACAGAACATTTAGCAACCCAAAGAGGTGCTGGACACCACTATCCAAACAAAATTTCAATGTTATATGCCTGTGATTGAATGTGTTAAGGAGAGAGGCTTGAGTTAGTAAATCTTTAAGAGTGTCTCAACACTTAACAACTTGAACCAACTGGTTTGGGATTGTTGATTGAAAACTTATGCTAAAGAGCCGCCTTAAGACAAGAATTTGAGCTCATTGGAAATAAAAAAAAGGGGGAATATAAAAAAAAAAGGGAGAAAAGCATCAAGTAAAGAATGGTTCAAGGATCATGAGCTGTGATAATAGAAAAGGTCTAGTGAAGTTAACCAATTTAGTATTGAAGCAAGCATTTTAATTGAGAGAGTTGAATAGCCATGTTTATTTACAATAAATCAAGGATCACACAAATGAGGATGACATGTTTAATGAAAAAATTCTTCTCTGGAAAAACATTCAAGTCTTACATCTTAGATCCTCGTGACAAAGTTCTTTATATTTTGCTTGGGGACAAGCAACATTTTAAGTTTGGTGTTGTGATGCAATTGCATATTTGATATATTAGCTAGTTAGTTTAGTTGATTTTAGCTTGATTTCACTCATTTTCTCTAAATAAACAAGTCCTTTTATGAGTTTGTTTTCACGCATGAGAATACTAAGGAACATGTTGATTCTAGCCAAATTCATGCAAATGATTTAAGGAATATATACATGAATGAGTATGAATGAATCTCATGGAATTTATTGCATGAATTGGTAAGACTTTGAAGCTATTTCCTTTGTTGATGATAGGTGATGAAACAAGGAAGCATGGAAGCAAGAATGATGCAAGCTGGCAAGGAGAAGTTGGCGTTGCCAACTTGGAAATAGGGGGCGTTTTTATGGACAACGCCAGGCAACCAAGAAGCAAAGTTGGCGTTGCCAACTTGAGGAATGTGGTGCGTTGTTGAGCATAACGCCAGGCAGCCTTGGAAGAGAAGTTGGCGTTGCCAACTTGAAGAATAGGCTGAGTTGTTGAAGGCAACGCCCACACAAGCAAGGAGCTTGGCCCTGGATGAAGTGAAGCACGTTGCCAACTTTAGAACCACGTTGCCAACACCCACACAAGCAAGGAGCTTGGCCCTGGATGAAGTGAAGCACGTTGCCAACTTTAGAACCACGTTGCCAACGCCCACACAAGCAAGGAGCTTGGCCCTGGATGAAGTGAAGCACGTTGCCAACTTTAGAACCACGTTGCCAACGCCCACACAAGGAACTTGGCCCTGGAGGAAGAGCTGGCGTTGCCAACTCTAGAACCACGTTGCCAACGCCCACACAAGGAACTTGGCCCTGGAGGAAGAGCTGGCGTTGCCAACTCTAGATGGGCGTTGCCAACGCCCACCCAAGCAATCTTGGGGAGCTAATTTGGAGCCTCGAGCACGTTGCCAGCCTAGAGATGAGGGGCGTGTTTGAGGACAACGCAGGCTAACAACGCCACACAATCAAGCTTGGCCCTGGAAGAAAAGTAGCTGGCGTTGCCAACTCAAGATGGGCGTTGCCAACGCCACACAACCAAGCAACTTTGGCACCATAGGAAGCAAGCTCGAGCACGTTGCCAACGTGCTACTTCACTGGCGTTATTCAAGGCAACGCCAAGACATGGCACCATCCACGTTGCCAACGCCCAATGGCCGCACCAACTACGTTGCCAACGCCCAATGGCCGCACCAACCACGTTGCCAACGCCCATAAGTCGCACCATTCAAGTTGCCAACGCCCATGAGCCATGCCATGCACGTTGCCAACGCCAGGAAGCAAACATGGAGCCTTGAGAAAGGCTCGAGCACGTTGCCAACGTGCTGAAGAGAAGGAGTGTTCATCAACAACGCCAGGAAATTGTGAGGCACGTTGCTAACTTGGAATATATGGGGCGTTATCCACAACAACTCCAACAAGGCAGCCTGAACATGTCCACTTCAATGGAAGATATCTTGAGCTACAGAGATCCAAATTGAGTGCTTCTAGTTGCGTTGGAAAGCTAACATTCAGAGCTTTCCAACCATATATAATAGTCTATGGTGGAGCATAAGATTGGAGCCAAACCAGAGTCATCTTTAGGCCCTAAAAACAAGAACATGAAGTGAAATTCAAGGGGGCTAGAGATGAGCCCTGGAGGGGGGCACGAGCACGTTGCCAACGTGCCAGAAAGGGGGCGTGTTTTGCAACAACGCCAGCCCCAAGTCCCTGCCTTGGGAGGTGAAGCACGGGCACGTTGCCAACTTGGGATTGAAGGTGCGTTTTTGGCAACAACTTGGCAGCTTTACCTTACCTTCTTTGAGGAAGCATAACTTGAGCTAGGAAAGTCCAAATGAGGTGATTCCAGTGGCAATAGAAAGAAGACATCAAGAGCTTTCCAATGATGTATGATAGTCCATATTGAAACAGAGGATTGACACTCAAATTCTGGGCTACATTTAGCATGAAAATAGAGCCAAGAAGAGGAGTAGCACGTTGTTAGCAACAACTTGGGCTAGCAACGCCCAAGTCTCAAAACTCACTCCCAGGAAAATGCCATGCACATTGCCAACGTGCATTATGCCTGGAGTTATTGCCAACAACGCCCCTCAATGGGCCAGAATTGTTGCCAACTTGCTCTACTCCATCTATTCCTCACAAAGGCCAGAAACTTCATCAATTGAGCCAAGAATTGAACAATGAGAAAGCCCACATTGCTAGCCCCAAATTGAAGATCTCTGAAGGAGTTTTAGAGTAGTATAAATAGAAGAGATTGATGTACTTGTAGAAGACTTTTACTTAGACTTTTTACACTTTTTGACACTTAGAAATTTTAGACTTTAGCACTTTATTTTGAGAACTCTTTGGTACTTCCGGGAGGAGAACCAGAAAGCTATTTTGGGGTTCTTCTTGGGAACTTTTCTTCATTTTTCTGAAGCTTTAAGCATTTCCCTCTTCTTCTTCATCTTTCTTTATACTTAGCTTAATTTTCATTCATGGCAATTGTTGTTAATATTGGAGCTATGATTCACTAAACCCCATTCATTAGGGGGATGAGCTCTGCTTGTTGAAATGAGTTGGTGAATTCATCTTTTCCTCCTCAATTTAGTGGTTGATCTAAAGAGGGAACTCTTGTTCTTCAAAGATTCAACCACCATCGAGAGAGGGGTTAATCTATATGAATTATGTGGTGAATTTGAGGAATGAGCCACATAATTCAGTTTAGAGTTCATCCTTTCATGATTTCCTTAATCAATACACCTTGGTTAGTATGTGAGATGTAACTCTCCTTGGTTGAGATTATGGGAATTGTGTGGCTGGATTAGAAAGGAGCTTCATCTCTTCTCATGAACAAATAGATCACGAGAGTGGCATTTGGTTATGTTGAGAGAAATTGAATCACCAAGTGATTGGGATTCAATTACCCACTTGCCATGGATCTACACCATGATTGAGAAGGATTTGACTAACATCAATTCATGAACACTTGCATCTCTGATCCCTAATGATCCTCTCTACCATCAATTCTTATTTCTTTTGCTTCTAAGTTGTTTGATTACCTATAACCCAATTCCCTTTTACATTCGGTCAATTTATTATTCTTGTCATCTACATTTTGCTCTTTCAATTCTTGCTATTTACTCTTATGTTCTTTAAATTTCTGCACCCTTTAATTCCTTGCCCTTTATCTTTGATGTCATTTAAGTTTCTTGCAATTTAAGTTTCAGTTATTCACTTTTATTTTGTTTTTCTCTTCTAGTTCTTTACATTCTTTGCCATTTAAATTCCTGCACTTATGTTCAAAAGTTACATTACTCACAAAATCAAAAATCATATTTGCTTGACTAAATTTACCATTTAACTAAAGTTGCTTAATCTACCAATCCTCGTGGGATCGACCTCACTCTAAGTGAGTTTTACTACTTGATACGACCCGGTATACTTGCCGGTTGTACGTAAATCTTAATTTTTACGTATCAAGTTTTTGGCGCCGTTGCCGGGGATTGGAAAGATTGACAATGATTAAGTGAAAGGTGGTTTAGATTAAGCATTTTTTTTAGTATTTTTGTTAAGCCCACTAACTGTTTGATACTTTGTTTCACTAACTCCAATTCCACTCTAGTTTTAGAGTGTCTCACTTGTGATTTTGGTTTGTTTGTGTATGTCAGGAGCTAGTAGACGTAATATTGAGGACGAGAGAACCCTCCGAAGGATAAGGAGAGCAGAAAGAGGAAAGTTCATAGTTGGTGAAGAAGGGTCAGAGGAATCAGAGGGAGAAGATCAAGTCATGGAGGATGAGATGCACAATCCTCCTGGAGGGGTCAACAATAATGGTGGACAAGCTAGAAGGGTGTTATCCTCGTATACTATCCCTGACCCAAGACATTGTGGGAGTAGTATAGCCACTCCAAATGTTCAGGCCAATAACTTTGAGTTAAAACCTCAGCTCATCACTTTGGTACAGAACAATTGCTCTTATGGAGGGGGACCTCTTGAAGACCCAAATCAACATCTATCTGTTTTTCTGAGGATATGCAATACAGTGAAGACAAATGGAGTGCATCCAGATGTCTACAAGTTGTTACTATTTCCATTCTCTTTGAGGGACAAGGCCACTCAATGGCTAAAATCATTCCCCAAGGAAAGCCTCAATGATTGGAATGAAGTGATGAGCAAATTTCTAGCAAAATTCTACCCACCTCAAAAGATCATCAAGTTGAAGACAGAGGTTCAAACTTTCAGGCAAATGGAAGGGGAGTCGCTATATGAAGCCTGGGAAAGGTACAAGGCACTAATGAGAAGATGCCCCCCTGACATGTTTAGTGATTGGGTTAAGCTCCAAAATTTCTATGAAGGCTTAAACTTCGAAGCAAGGAAGGGACTAGACTACTCATCAGGAGGATCACTCAACATGATGAAAACTGCCGAGGAGGCCCAAGACCTCATTGAGATTGTGGCAAACAATCAATATTATTACTCATCAGAGAGGCAACACAATCCGCCCCCAAAGAAAGGTGTAATGGAGCTTGAAGGTGTTGATGCTATCTTGGCACAAAACAAGTTAATGCACCAACAAATTCAACAACAAATGGAGATGATAACAAAGAGAATGGATGGTATGCAACTTGCATCAGTGAACACAACAAATCAACCATCACTTGAATGGAGCCAAGGTGAAGGGGCCACGGTTGAGCAACCACAAGAACAAGTTCAATACATGCAGAACACTTCAAATTCTCAGGATGAATTTCATGGTGATACATACAATTCATCTTGGAAAAATCATCCCAATTTAAAGTAGGGTGAAAACCATTGGCAAAAGAACAACAACCACAACCACAACCGTAACACAAATAACCAAAACCACCATGCTAACAACACTAACCAATATAGAAAAACACAAAACACATATCAACACCCTCATAATAACTCACAAACTCACCAAAACAACTTCCCTGCACCAACATCCAACACACAGAATTACCACACTAATCCACCCAACAACTTCCAACAACAATCAACCCCCATCATACCCCCAATTGACCATCATGAGACTAGAATTGCAAGTCTTGAGGCAACCTTGCAAGCACTTGCTCAAACCACTCAAGCCTTAGCTAAGGGACACAAGGAACATGAGGTCATCATGAAGAATATTGAGAGACAAGTGGGACAATTAGCCAAACAAGCTGAGAGACCAACCAATGTTCTCCCAAGTGATACAATACCCAACCCAAGAGAAGAATGTAAAGCCCTGCAGTTAAGGAGTGGCAAGGTAGTTGGTGAAAGTTCAAATAAGGAAGCAACAAAACCCAAAGAGCAAGACACAGTGGAAGTACATGTGGGAAGGCAAGATGAAGAAAAGGCTTCAACATCTAACAAAGGCAAGGAGGTTGTCAAGCCACAAGGCAATCCATCAAGTCAAGGAGGCAACCGTGATGGCAAGGAGAGTGTGAATCCACAAAAAGAAAACAAAAATGAAGGAGTAAAAGCTTATGTACCCAAGCTCCCATACCCAACTAGGATACACAAAGGAGCAAAGGACCAACAATTCCCAAGGTTCTTAGAAATCTTCAAGAAACTTGAAATCAACATCCCATTGGCAGAAGCTCTGGAACAGATGCCATTATATGCAAAGTTTCTTAAGGAATTGATCACCAAAAAGAGAAGTTGGCAAGAAAAAGAAACGGTGATTCTCAATCAAGAGTGTAGTGCCATCATTCAACAAGGGCTACCTCCAAAACTCAAAGACCCTGGCAGCTTCCTCATACCTTGCACGATTGGGAGCATGGCCGTTGACAAATCACTTTGTGACCTGGGAGCAAGCATTAACTTAATGCCCCTTACCATGATGAAGAAAATGATGATTGAAGAGCTTAAACCCACAAGGATGTCACTCCACTTGCTGACAGATCCATCAAAGTACCAAATGGAGTAGTTGAGAACCTCTTGGTGAAAGTGGGAAACTTCATATTCCCAGCTGATTTCGTGGTCCTAGACATGGATGAAGAGGGAAACAATTCAGTCATTCTTGGTAGACCCTTTTTAGCTACAGCTAGAACAATCATTGATGTGGAAAAGGGAGAGATGATTTTCAGAGTGCATGATGAGCAAATGACCATAAATGTCTTCAAAGCAATGCAACACCCTGTTGAGAAAGAAAGTTGCATGAGAATTGATGTAATGGATTCTTTGGTTGAAGAAGTACTTGACACAAACCATCAAGTGAAACAAGAAGAAGTCCATAACATCAAGGGACAAGAAGAGAACAAGTTGGAAGCATCAGAGGAACCAAGTGAAGCTACGAAAGAAGAGGCACCACAACAAGAATTGAAACCACTACCCCCTCATCTTAAATATGCATTCCTTGGTGAGAAGGACAGCTTCCCAGTGATCATCAATTCCACATTGAGTGCAGAGGAAGAAGAAAAGCTTCTTGTAGTATTGAAAGCTCACAAAGAGGCGTTGGGATGGACCATTGATGATTTGAAAGGCATAAGCCCTGCCATATGCATGCACAAGATACTCTTAGAGGAGGGTTCCAAACCGGTGGTACAACCCCAAAGAAGGTTGAATCCTACAATGAAGGAGGTTGTTCAAAAGGAAGTCCTGAAGTTGTGTAAAGCTGGGATCATCTACCCCATATCTGACAGCCCATGGGTCAGTCCAGTGCAAGTGGTTCCCAAGAAAGGGGGGATGACTGTCATTGTTAATGAGAAGAATGAGCTTATTCCAACTCGAACAGTGACAGGGTGGAGGATGTGCATAGACTATAGGAGGCTGAATGATGCTACACGGAAAGACCACTTTCCTCTTCCTTTCATTGATCAGATGCTTGAAAGGTTGGCTGGCCATGCTTATTACTGTTTTCTTGATGGATATTCTGGGTATAATCAGATTGTGGTTGACCCCATGGATCAAGAGAAGACTTCCTTTACTTGCCCCTTTGGAGTCTTTGCATATAGGAGAATGCCGTTTGGACTGTGTAATGCCCCAGCTACCTTTCAAAGGTGCATGCTATCAATCTTCTCAGACATGGTAGAAAAATTTATTGAAGTCTTTATGGATGATTTCTCTATTTTTGGTGATTCCTTCAATACTTGCTTGCATCATCTTACCCTAGTCTTGAAAAGGTGCCAAGAAACCAATTTAGTTTTGAATTGGGAGAAGTGCCATTTCATGGTACCCGAAGGCATTGTTCTTGGTCATAAAATTTCAAGAAAGGGTATAGAAGTTGACAAGGCAAAAGTAGAAATTATAGAAAAACTTCCTTTGCCAACTAGTGTGAAAGCCATTAGAAGTTTCTTAGGGCATGCTGGATTTTATAGGAGATTCATCAAAGATTTTTCCAAAATAGCAAAGCCACTAAGCAATTTGTTGGTGGTAGACAATCCTTTTATCTTTGATGATGAATGCAAACATGCTTTTGAAACTCTAAAGGCTAAGCTCACCACAGCACCAATCATCACACCCCCAAGTTGGGGACTACCTTTTGAACTCATGTGTGATGCAAGTAACCTTGCAATTGGTGCTGTGTTGGGGCAGAGGAAGGAAAAGAAGCTTCATGTTATCTACTATGCAAGTAAGGTATTGAATGAAACTCAAAGAAACTACACCACAACAGAGAAAGAGTTACTAGCCGTGGTATATGCTTTTGATAAGTTTAGACAATATTTGATTGGATCTAAAGTCTTAGTGTATACTGACCATGCTGCTATTAAGTATCTTATGTCAAAACAGGATGCCAAACCAAGGCTAATCAGATGGGTGCTACTCCTACAAGAGTTTGACATTGAGATCAAAGATAGAAAGGGCAGTGAAAATCAAGTTGCTGATCACTTATCAAGGGTACCACAAGATGCATGCCAAGACAACCTTCCATCAATAAATGAAGAGTTTCCAGATGAACACCTCTTGCACATTCAACATGTCCCTTGGTTTGCAGACATGGCCAACTACAAGGCGGGGAGAATCATTCCACAAGAGTACACAAAACAACAAGTCAAGAAGCTGCTACATGAGGCTAAGTTCTTCTTCTGGGATGAGCCATTCTTGTTCAAAAGATGCCCGGATGGAATGATAAGAAGATGTGTGACAGAAGGTGAGATGAAGGACATACTATGGCATTGTCACAACTCTAGTTATGGCGGTCATTTTGGGGCTGAAAGAACAGCTGCAAAGGTCCTTCAAAGTGGTTTCTATTGGCCTTCAATCTTCAAGGATGCTAGAGAGTTTGTGAGCCAATGCAATGAGTGTCAAAGAACAGGGGGTTTGTCAAAGAAAAATGAGATGCCTCAAAAGTTCATTTTGGAAGTGGAACTCTTTGATCTTTGGGGAATAGATTTCATGGGACCTTTTCCTCCATCTTACACATTCAAATACATCTTGGTAGCAGTTGAGTATGTCTCCAAATGGGTAGAAGCAATAGCAACCACCACATGTGATACCAACGTGGTCTTGCAATTCCTCAAGAAGAACATCTTCACTAGATTTGGAGTGCCCAAAGGACTCATAAGTGATGGGGGAAGCCACTTCTGCAACAAGCAACTAAATTCCTTACTCCACAAGTATGGTGTTACACACAAAGTAGCTACCCCATATCACCCACAAACCAATGGGCAAGCTGAACTTGCCAACAGAGAGCTAAAAAGGATCTTGGAGAAAACTGTGGGAACAACAAGAAAGGATTGGGTCAGGAAGCTGGATGATGTACTTTGGGCATATAGGACAGCCTTCAAGACACCCATAGGAAAATCTCCATTTAAGCTGGTGTATGGAAAGGCATGCCACCTCCCTGTGGAGCTTGAACATAAGGCCTTTTGGGCCACCAAACTTCTGAATTTAGATGCTCAAGCGGCAGGAGAGAAGAGGTTGCTACAACTCAATGAACTTGAGGAGTTCAGATTGGAGGCATATGAAAACGCCAGGATATATAAAGAGAGAGCAAAGAGATGGCATGATAAGAGGATCTCTCAAAGAACATTCGAACCTGGCCAAAAGGTGTTGTTATTCAATTCAAGATTGAAGATCTTCCCTGGGAAGCTGAGGTCTAGATGGACTGGTCCATACACCATCACCAAAGTATCACCTCATGGCTATGTCGAATTACTTGATGAAGCCTCAAAGCAAACTTTCACAGCTAATGGACATAGGGTGAAGCACTACTTTGGTGGCTCTTGGAGCAAGGAAGAGAGTGTGCAACTCTTAACATGAGCAAAGAAGTTGCAATGTCGAGCTAAGGACAATAAACAAAGCGCTTCATGGGAGGCAACCCATGCACAGGGAGTCTTTATTTTCATACTTTAGTAATCAATAATGATTAAGTAGACTAGTATATGGTGTATGCAAGGCACTAAGTTTGGTGTGGTCAATCTTGAAGTAATGGCAAAAGTGTGTTCTACAACACTTAGCCACAAACTAAGTTTGGTGTCCATACATACACGAAAATGCTAGACTATGGAAGTATAGTCATTTACTTTAGTTAAAAAAAAAAAACGTTGAAATAGCATGTAATGTAGGTAAAATACTAAGTTTGGTGTGACCATCTTTGGAATTAATTCCATAGAACACTTAGTCACAAACTAAGTTTGGTGTCTTTACTTACATTAATAATGCTAGGAAAAAATAGATTAGGTAATCAATTCATAAATGTCAATTTTAGTTTAGTCAATTTTGCATAGGAATATCATCATAAGTTTTTAGCTATTAATGTCACTTTAAGAATCTCAAGCCTTTGGAATTTTGTTGCAGGAAAGAAAGAAAGAAGTGATGGGGAATCTTGGAAGCATATAATGAAAGAAAGAAAGAAATGATGGGGAATCTTAGGGAGTGAGTCACGGATACACAAGGAAGGGAAGTCACATGAGTTTTGAACTTTGTGCATGGGAAAAACAACTCAACATGCATTGGGCACAAGGAAGCATGCTCCCCATGCCATGACCGAGCCTTAAATGTCACTAGAACCATGCATCCTCACCAAAGTTCACCTTAAATACTTCAACCACATTCATCAAACCTCATTCTTCATCATTCATTCTTCTACCCCCATAACCTCATTTCATTACCCGAACCCATACTCAACCTCCAACCTATTCCATGTTTCACAAATTCTAGCCTTGAACCTCATCTTTACCCAACGAAAACTCTTGGAGCATCACATCTTCTCATATAACCGAAACACTCCACCTCCCCTCACCATTATTTTCTAGCTTGCCTAAGTCACGTTGTGGCCATACATCTCTCCCATTCACAACCATTTTCCTTGTGCTTGAGGACAAGCACTCATCTAAGTTTGGTGTGGGAGATTCAACCTTTGTAAGTGAATCTCAATGGCCTCATCATCAAGAGATAGGAGAGAAGATGAATTTGATGAAAGAAGATTCAAATCCAAACACAATGAGCGCATCTTTAGTTGGATGTCAAGCAAAGATGTTGTTCCGGAGTTACCTTTCAAGCTAAAGAAAGATGAATACCCTGAGATACAAAAAATAATCAGAAAAAGGGGATGGGAGCTTCTCTGTGACCAACCTCAAGAAGTGAGCATGCTTCTCATCCATGAGTTCTACACCAATGTGATAAGAGAATTTGATGATGAAGAACCATACATGAGTTATGTAAGAGGTGTGTCCGTTGATTTTAGCCCGGATACCATCAACAGGGTGCTAAAGGTCAAGGCAAAACAGTTCAAACGAGCTAGCTATGAAGAAAGGGTTGAAAATAACCCAAAATACATGGATGTGGTGAGCGACTTATGCAGGGTAGGCACGGATTGGGTGTTTGATTCACATGGGCAACCACTCAAACTTCGGAGAGGTGATCTCATACCTCAAGCAAAAGGATGGCATGACATAGTGAGGAGATCATTGATCTCCACTTCAAATAATTCTGAGGTAACGGTGAATAGAGCAATAATGATCCATTGCATAATGAAAGGAGGGGAAATCAATGTTGGAGACATTATAGCCAAGAACATCATTGACATAGCTCAAAAGGTCAAACAGGACAGTTGGTTAGGATATCCTAGCACTATTCTGCGCCTATGTGAAGAAGCTGGAGTGCCTCTAGAAGAATTTGAAGAAACTGATGTGGTCTCCATTGGAAAGCCTCTCACCAAAGAAAGGTTGGAATTTATCACCACAACCCAATTGGAAAGGCAACCTTTAGCAAGAAGGAAGAAAAGGAAAGAAGTAAGACAAGAGGAGGAGCCTCAAGAAATGGATGAATCCCACACCTTGAACATGAATCAACTCCAAGCCGCCTTAGAAGGAATTTCTGGGCAATATTCGCACATTCAAAGAAGCCAAGAGGAACAAGCTCAACAACAAAGGGACCTTTGGCAATTGATGGATCAACAAAGAGGGGTTCAAGTTCAGAGGATGAACCAACAAAATGAATACCAAGCACACATGATGGAGCTACAACAAGAACAATATGCCAAGATGCAGGAAGCCATCAACAATTCAACTATGGAACATGAAAAAGCCATGGAGAAAGTAATAGAAGAACAAGCTCAACTAAGGAAAGAGCAAGCTCAGCAAAGGGAGCTTCTCCATAGGTTGGATGCTAGACATGATACATTTCACAAAGATTTCAATGAAAGCAAAATGTTCAGGGAAGCCAGACACAAGGACAGACTTGACTATGATATATGCACTCAAGAAAAGCTCAGTTACCTCTGTTCCACACCCCCATTGCTCAACCCACAAATCAAGACCTTTAATGAAGCTCGCAAGATATTTGAAGAGCAGGAACTTGCAAGGGTAAGATTCAATCAACAGAGGCTACAGGAGACAATGATAAGCTCAGGAATTTGGCAAAGAGAAGATCCAAAGGGGGATTCAACAACAAAGCAACAAGGAAAGTTAAGAAGTAAAAAGAAAGAAGATCCAAAGGGGGATTCAACAACAAAACAACAAGGAGAGTTGAGGAAGAAAAAGAAAGAAGATCCAAAGGGCAAAGGAAAGCAAGGAGAATCAAGCAAAGGAAAAGGGACATGAAGACTAAAGGTGGTGAAGTTCCTTTGTTTTCTTTATGTTTCTTTATGTTTTATCAAATAAAGAAGATGTATGCCTGAAATATGGTATACCTTCTAGGATGCATTTTCTTTTGCATTTTTTTTGAAGCAATTTCCTTTATGTTGCCCATTCCATGCATCATCACTTACAGATTTGGAATGGTTGCTTGTCTTGAGTACTTTTACTTGTCAATGGAATAAAAGATGTAGTTTGAGCAAGAACAAAGAGAATTCTAGCCTAAAAAGAATCATGTTGTCCCATAAGAAAAGTGCTAGCATATTTACTTTTATTGTGAAAGAACCAAGGCTCAAGAAATTCAAAAGAATGCTTGCTTATACAAGACTAGTTTGGTTGAGGATCACAAAGACCTTATAAGTAAAAGCACAAATAACCTTGACAATAAAGAAAACAGAAAACAAAGAATGAAAGGCTAGGCATCAATGACAAAATTTGGATATGTGTCTGTGGTGATTGATGTTAAGAGACATACTTGGGCTAGTAAATCTGAGGGGTGCTTCATCACCCGATAACTTGAGTTAACTAACTCGGGATTATCGATTGAAAACTCACAATCAAGAGTAGCTCTATAACAGAACATTTAGCAACCCAAAGAGGTGCTGGACACCACTATCCAAACAAAATTTCAATGTTATATGCCTGTGATTGAATGTGTTAAGGAGAGAGGCTTGAGTTAGTAAATCTTTAAGAGTGTCTCAACACTTAACAACTTGAACCAACTGGTTTGGGATTGTTGATTGAAAACTTATGCTAAAGAGCCGCCTTAAGACAAGAATTTGAGCTCATTGGAAATAAAAAAAAGGGGGAATATAAAAAAAAAAAGGGAGAAAAGCATCAAGTAAAGAATGGTTCAAGGATCATGAGCTGTGATAATAGAAAAGGTCTAGTGAAGTTAACCAATTTAGTATTGAAGCAAGCATTTTAATTGAGAGAGTTGAATAGCCATGTTTATTTACAATAAATCAAGGATCACACAAATGAGGATGACATGTTTAATGAAAAAATTCTTCTCTGGAAAAACATTCAAGTCTTACATCTTAGATCCTCGTGACAAAGTTCTTTATATTTTGCTTGGGGACAAGCAACATTTTAAGTTTGGTGTTGTGATGCAATTGCATATTTGATATATTAGCTAGTTAGTTTAGTTGATTTTAGCTTGATTTCACTCATTTTCTCTAAATAAACAAGTCCTTTTATGAGTTTGTTTTCACGCATGAGAATACTAAGGAACATGTTGATTCTAGCCAAATTCATGCAAATGATTTAAGGAATATATACATGAATGAGTATGAATGAATCTCATGGAATTTATTGCATGAATTGGTAAGACTTTGAAGCTATTTCCTTTGTTGATGATAGGTGATGAAACAAGGAAGCATGGAAGCAAGAATGATGCAAGCTGGCAAGGAGAAGTTGGCGTTGCCAACTTGGAAATAGGGGGCGTTTCTATGGACAACGCCAGGCAACCAAGAAGCAAAGTTGGCGTTGCCAACTTGAGGAATGTGGTGCGTTGTTGAGCATAACGCCAGGCAGCCTTGGAAGAGAAGTTGGCGTTGCCAACTTGAAGAATAGGCTGAGTTGTTGAAGGCAACGCCCACACAAGCAAGGAGCTTGGCCCTGGATGAAGTGAAGCACGTTGCCAACTTTAGAACCACGTTGCCAACACCCACACAAGCAAGGAGCTTGGCCCTGGATGAAGTGAAGCACGTTGCCAACTTTAGAACCACGTTGCCAACGCCCACACAAGCAAGGAGCTTGGCCCTGGATGAAGTGAAGCACGTTGCCAACTTTAGAACCACGTTGCCAACGCCCACACAAGGAACTTGGCCCTGGAGGAAGAGCTGGCGTTGCCAACTCTAGAACCACGTTGCCAACGCCCACACAAGGAACTTGGCCCTGGAGGAAGAGCTGGCGTTGCCAACTCTAGATGGGCGTTGCCAACGCCCACCCAAGCAATCTTGGGGAGCTAATTTGGAGCCTCGAGCACGTTGCCAGCCTAGAGATGAGGGGCGTGTTTGAGGACAACGCAGGCTAACAACGCCACACAATCAAGCTTGGCCCTGGAAGAAAAGTAGCTGGCGTTGCCAACTCAAGATGGGCGTTGCCAACGCCACACAACCAAGCAACTTTGGCACCATAGGAAGCAAGCTCGAGCACGTTGCCAACGTGCTACTTCACTGGCGTTATTCAAGGCAACGCCAAGACATGGCACCATCCACGTTGCCAACGCCCAATGGCCGCACCAACTACGTTGCCAACGCCCAATGGCCGCACCAACCACGTTGCCAACGCCCATAAGTCGCACCATTCAAGTTGCCAACGCCATGAGCCATGCCATGCACGTTGCCAACGCCAGGAAGCAAACATGG
>NC_080386.1:64580052-64590390 GCF_014773155.1 Arachis stenosperma
AATCAGGTTGGAATAGAATCCATTGATTCTTTTGCGCTTGTCATCACGCCCAGCCTTCAGGAGTTTGAATCTCGTCACAGTCATTCAATCCCAGAATCCTACTCGGAATACCATAGACAAGGTTAAGACTTTCCGGATTCTCATGAATGCCGCCATCAATCTAACTTATACCACGAAGATTCTGTTGGGGAATCTAAGAGATATGCGCCCGGCCTAGAGTAGAACGGAAGTGGTTGTCAATCACGCGCGTTCATAGGTGAGAATGATGATGAGTGTTGGTGCACGAAATTGTGATCACTACTTTTCAAAACATAAACAATCCCTAGTAATGGCTCCAAAGACTTGGTGCTCAATACCATGGCATAAACACAACTTCGCACAACTAACCAGCAAGTGCACTGGGTCGTCCAAGTAATAAACCTTACGCGAGTAAGGGTCGATCCCACGGAGATTGGTGGTATGAATCAAGCTATGGTCACCTTGTAAATCTCAGTCAGGCAGACTCAAATGGGTATAGTGGTAAACAAATAAAGCAATAAGATAAAGATAGAGATACTTATGTATATCATTGGTGAGAGCTTCAGATAAGCGAATGAAGATGCCTTCCCTTCCGTCTCTCTGCTTTCCTACTGTCTTCATCCAATCCTTCTTACTCCTTTCCATGGCAAGCTTGTGTAGGGTTTCACCGTTGTCAATGGCTACCTCCCATCCTCTCAGTGAAAATACGTCCCTGATGCTCTGTCACAGCATAGGCTAATCATCTGTCGGTTCTCGGTCCGGCCGGAATAGAATCCAGTGATTCTTTTGCGTCTGTCACTAACGCCCCGCCTTTCGGAGTTTGAAGCACGTCACAGTCATTCAATCATTTAATCCTACTCAGAATACCACAGATAAGGTTAGACCTTCCGGATTCTCTTGAATGCTGCCATCAGTTCTTGCCTATACCACGAAGACTCTGATCTCACGGAATGGCTGGCTCGTTTGTCAGGCGAGCACTCGGTTGTCAGGCGATCAACCATGGATCGTGCAATCAGAAATCCAAGAGATAAACACTAGGGCCTCGAATGCTTGTAGAACAAGAATGGTTGTCAGTCACCTTGTTCATAGGTGAGAATGATGATGAGTGTCACGGATCATCACATTCATCAAGTTGAAGAACAAGTGATATCTTGGACAAAGAACAAGCGGAATTGAATAGAAGAACAATATAATTGCATTAATACTCGAGGTACAGCAGAGCTCCACACCTTAATCTATGGTGTGTAGAAACTCCACCGTTGAAAATACATAAGAACAAGGTCTAGGCATGGCCGAATGGCCAGCCTCCCAAAGTGATCTAAGATAGCATAAAATTAGAAGATAGCTACCAAGATATCAAATACAATAGTAAAAGGTCCTACTTATAGAAAACTAGTAGCCTAAGGTGTACAAAGATGAGTAAATGACATAAAAATCCACTTCCGGCCCACTTGGTGTGTGCTTGGGCTGAGCAATGAAGCATTTTCGTGTAGAGACTCTCCTTGGAGTTAAACGCCAGCTTTTATGCCAGTTTGGGCGTTTAACTCCCATTTAGGTGCCAGTTCCGGCGTTTAACGCTGGAATTTCTGTAGGTGACTTTGAACGCCGATTTGGGCCATCAAATCTTGGGCAAAGTATGGACTATCATATATTTCTGGAAAGCCCAGGATGTCTACTTTCCAACGCCGTTGAGAGCGCACCAATTGGGCTTCTGTAGCTCCAGAAAATCCACTTCGAGTGCAGAGAGGTCAGAATCCAACAGCATCTGCAGTCCTTTTGAGTCTCTGGATCAGATTTTTGCTCAGATCCCTCAATTTCAGCCAGAAAATACCTGAAATCACAGAAAAACACACAAACTCATAGTAAAGTCCAGAAAAGTGAATTTTAATTAAAAACTAATAAAAATATACTAAAAACTAACTAGATCATACTAAAAACATACTAAAAACAATGCCAAAAAGCGTACAAATTATCCGCTCATCACAACACCAAACTTAAATTGTTGCTTGTCCCCAAGCAACTGAAGATTAAATAAGATAAAAAGAACAGAATATGCAATGAACTCCAAAAACATCTATGAAGATCAGTATTAATTAGATGAGCGGGGCTTTTAGCTTTTTGCCTCTGAATAGTTTTGGCATCTCACTTTATCCTTTGGAACTCAGAATGATTGGCTTCTTTAGGAACTCAGAATCCAGATAGTGTTATTGATTCTCCTAGTTAAGTATGATGATTCTTGAACACAGCTACTTATTGAGTCTTGGCTGTGGCCCAAAGCACTCTGTCTTCCAGTATTACCACCGGATACATACATGCCACAGACACATAATTGGGTGAACCTTTTCAGATTGTGACTCAGCTTTGCTAAAGTCCCCAATTAGAGGTGTCCAGGGTTCTTAAGCACACTCTTATTGCCTTGGATCACAACTTTATTTCTTTCTTTTTCTTTCTTTTTCTCCTCTTTTTTTTTCGGTTTTTTTTCGTTTACTTCTTCTCTCTTTTTTTTTTTGTATTCACTGCTTTTTCTTGCTTCAAGAATCATTTTTATGATTTTTTTAGATCCTCAGTAACATGTCTCCTTTTTCATCATTCTTTCAAGAGCCAACATTCATGAACCACAAATTCAAAAGACATATGCACTGTTCAAGCATACATTCATAGAACAAAAAGTGTTGCCACCACATCAATATAATTAAACTGTTATAAAATTCAAGATTCATGCAATTCTTTTCTTTTTTCAGTTAAGAACATTATTTATTTAAGAAAGGTGATGGATTCATAGGACATTCATAACTTTAAGGCATAGACACTAAGACACTAATGATCATAAGACACAAACATGGATAAACATAAGCACTAAAATTCGAAAAACAGAAGAATAAAGAACAAGGAAATCAAGGAACGGGTCCACCTTAGTGATGGCGGCTCTTCCTTCCTCTTGAAGGTCCTATGGAGTGATTGAGCTCCTCAATGTCTCTTCCTTGCTTTTGTTGCTACTCTCTCATGATTCTTTGATCTTCTCTTATTTCATGGAGGAGAATGGAGTGTTCTTGGTGCTCCACCCTTAGTTGTCCCATGTTGGAACTCAATTCTCCTAGGGAGGTGTTTAGTTGCTCCCAATAGTTTTGTGGAGGAAAGTGCATCCCTTGAGGCATCTCAGGGATCTCATGATGAGAGGGGTCTCTTGTGTGCTCCATCCTTTTCTTGGTAATGGGCTTATCCTCATCAATGGTGATGTCTCCCTCCATGTCAACTCCAACTGAATAACAGAGGTGACAAATGAGGTGAGGAAAGGCTAACCTTGCTAAGGTAGAGGACTTATCCGCCACCTTGTAGAGTTCTTGGGCTATGACCTCATGAACTTCCACTTCTTCTCCAATTATGATGCTATGGATCATGATGGCCCGGTCTAAAGTAACTTCGGACCGGTTGCTAGTGGGAATGATTGAGTGTTGGATAAACTCCAACCATCCTCTAGCCACGGGTTTGAGGTCATGCCTTCTCAGTTGAACCGGCTTGCCTCTTGAATATCTCTTCCATTGTGCGCCCTCTTCACATATGACTGTGAGGACTTGGTCCAATCTTTGATCAAAGTTGACCCTTCTAGTGTAAGGATGTTTATCTCCTTGCATCATAGGCAAGTTGAATGCTAACCTTACATTTTCCGGACTAAAATCCAAGTATTTCCCCCGAACCATAGTAAGATAATTCTTTGGATCCGGGTTTACACTTTGATCATGGTTCTTGGTGATCCATGCATTGGCATAGAACTCTTGAACCATCAAGATTCCGACTTGTTGAATGGGGTTGGTAAGCACTTCCCAACCTCTTCTTCGGATCTCATGGCGGATCTCCGGATATTCACCCTTTTTGAGTGAAAAGGGGACCTCGGGGATCACCTTCTTCAAGGCCACAACTTCACAGAAGTGGTCTTGATGCACCCTTGAGATGAATCTATCCATCTCCCATGACTCGGAGGTGGAAGCTTTTGCTTTCCCTTTCCTCTTTCTAGAGGTTTTCCAGCCTTGGATGCCATAATGGTTATGGAAAAAACGAAAAAAAGCAACGCTTTTACCACACAAACTTAAAATGTTTGCTCGTCCTCGAGCAAAAGAAGAAAGAGAGAGTAGAGAAGAAGAAATGAGGAAGAGGGGATGGTGGGTATTCGGCCAAAGAGGGGGGAGAAGTGTTGTTTAGGTTGTGTGAAAATGAAGGGGTTAAGAAGGGTTTATATAGGAGAGAGGGGAGATGAGTTTCGGCCATTATGGGTGGGTTGGGAGGGAAATTGGTTGAATTTGAAGGGTGAGGTTGGTGGGGTTTTATGAAGGATGGATGTGAGTGGTGAAGAGAAAGATGGGGTTTGATAGGTGAAGGGTTTTGGGGAAGAGGTGTTGAGGTGATTGGTGAATGGGGGAAGAAGAGAGAGAGTGGTGGGGGTCCTGTGGGGTCCACAGATCCTGTGGTGTCAAGGAAAAGTCATCCTGCACCAAATGGCATCAAAATTCACGTTTTGAGCCATTGCTGGCGTTAAACGCCGGGCTGGTGCCCATTCCTGGCGTTTAACGCCAGGTTCTTGCCCTTTTCTGGCGTTTAACGCCAGTCTGGTGCCCCTTTCTGGCGTTAAACGCCCAGAATGGTGCCAGACTGGGTGTTAAACGCCCAACTGCTGGGTTTACTGGCGTTTGAACGCCAGCAACATCTTCCTCCAGGGTGTGTTGTTTTTCTTCCTATTTTTCATTCTGTTTTTGCTTTTTCAATGGATTTTGTGACTTCTTATGATCATCAACCTACAAAAATTATAAAATAACAAAAGAAAATATGTAAAATATAATATTGGGTTGCCTCCCAACAAGCGCTTCTTTAATGTCAGTAGCTTGACAGAGGGCTCTCATGGAGCCTCACAGATACTCAGAGCATTGTTGGAACTTCCCAACACCAAACTTAGAGTTTGAATGTGGGGGTTCAATACCAAACTTAGAGTTTGGTTGTGGCCTCCCAACACCAAACTTAGAGTTTGACTGTGGGGGCTCTTCTTGACTCTGATTTGAGAGAAGCTCTTCATGCTTCATCTCTATGGTGACAGAGGGGTATCGTTGAGCCTCAAACACAAAGGATTCTCCATTCACTTGAATGATCAGTTCACCTCTATCAACATCAATCACAGCCTTTGCTGTGGCTAGGAAAGGTCTGCCAAGGATGATGGTTTCATCCATGCATTTCCCAGTCTCTAGGACTATGAAATCAGTAGGGATGTAATGGTCTTCAATCTTAACCAAAACATTCTCTACAAGTCCATAAGCTGTTTTCTTGAGTGTTGCCATCTCTAGTGAGATTTTTGCAGCTTGTACCTCAAAGATCCTTAGCTTCTCCATTACTGAGAGAGGCATGAGGTTTACACTTGACCCTAAGTCACACAGAGCCTTGAAGGTCATAGTGCCTATGGTACAAGGTATGGAAAAACTTCCCAGGGTCTTGTCTCTTTTGAGGTAATTTCTGCCTAGACAAGTCATCCAGTTCTTTGGTGAGCAAAGGAGGTTCATCCTCCCAAGTCATTTCCAAATAACTTGTCATTTAGCTTCATGATTGCTCCAAGGTATTTAGCAACTTGCTCTTCAGTGACATACTCATCCTCTTCAGAGGAAGAATACTCATCAGAGCTCATGAATGGCAGAAGTAAGTCCAATGGAATCTCTATGGTCTCATTTGAGCCTCAGATTCCCCTGGTTCCTCATTAGGGAACTCAGTGGAGGTCAGTGCACGCCCATTGAAGCCTTCCTCAGTGGCGTCCACTTCCTCTCCATCCTCTCCAAATTCGGCCATGTTTATGGCTTTGCACTCTCCTTTGGATTTTCTTTTGTGTGCTTGGAGAGTACTTGGAGGGAGTTCAGTAACTTTCTTGCTCAGCTGTCCCACTTGTGCCTCCAAATTTATAATGGAGGACCTTGTTTCATTCATGAAACTTTGAGTGGTTTTATTAGATCAGAGACCATGGTTGCTAAGTCAGAGGGGTTGCTTAGGATTCTCTGTCTGTTGCTGAGAAGATGATGGAAAAGGTTTGCCATTGTTAAAACTGTTTCTTGCACCATTATTATTGAAACCTTGTTGAGGTCTCTCTTGATTCTTCCATGAGAGATTTGGGTGATTTCTCCATGAAGAATTATAAGTGTTACCATAGGGTTCTCCTAGGTAATTCACCTCTTCCATTGAAGGGTTCTCAGGATCATAAGCTTCTTCCTCAGATGAAGCATCCTTAGTACTACTTGGTGCATTTTGCATCCCAGACAGACTTTGAGAAATCAAATTGACTTGTTGAGTCAATATTTTATTCTGAGCCAAAATGGCGTTCAGAGTATAATCTCAAGAACTCCTTTCTTCTGACTTGTCCCATTGTTCACAGGATTTCTCTCAGAAGTGTACATGAATTGGTTTTTGCAACCATTTCATGAGCTCTTGAGCTTTGTAGGCGTCTTCTTCAGATGAAGAGATCCTCCAGCAGAGCTATCCAAGGACATCTTAGATAGTTCAGAGAGACCATCATAGAAAATACCTATGATGCTCATTCAGAAAGCATGTCAGAGGGACTTTTCTGATCAATTGTTTGTATCTTTCCCAAGCTTCATAGAGGGATTCTCCATCCTTCTGTCTGAAGGTTTGGACTTCCACTCTAAGCTTACTCCATCGTTGTGGTGGAAAGAACTTGCCAAGAAGGCATTGACTAGCTTTCCCAAGAGTCCAGGCTTTCTTAGGTTGAGAGTCCACCATATTCTAGCTCTGTCTCTTACAGCAAAAGGGAATAGCATCAGTCTATAGACCTCAGGGTCTACCCCATTAGTCTTGACTGTGTCACAGATTTGCAAGAATTCAGCTAAGAACTGATGAGGATCTTCCATTGGAAGTCCATGGAACTTGCAATTCTGTTGCATTAGAGAAACTAATTGAGGTTTAAGCTCAAAGTTGTTTGCTCCAATGGTAGGGATAGAGATGTTCTCCCATAGAAGTCGGGAGTAGGTGCAGTAAAGGTCACCTAGCACCTTCCTTGCATTTTGCATTATTGTTGTTTTCGGCTGCCATGTCTTCTTCTCTTTGAAGAATTCGGTCAGGTCTCTAAAGAGAGTGTGCTTTGGCTCTCTTAGCTTTCTCTTCAAGGTCCTTTCGGGTTCAGGGTCAGCTTCAACCAGAATGCCTTTGTCTCTGCTCCTGCTCATATAAAAGAGAAGAGAACAAGAAAATGTGGAATCCTCTATGTCACAGTATAGAGATTCCTTGAGGTGTCAGAGGAAAAGAGAAATAGAAAGAAGAAGGAGAAGAAGAATTTGAACTTTAATTAGATAAGGTTCGAATTGTGCATTGAGAAGGAGTGGTACTCCATAAATAGAAGGATGTGAGAAGGAGGGAAGTAATTTTTCGAAAATTAATTAAAATATTTTGAAAACATTTTTGAAAAAAAAACACTAATTGATTTTCGAAAATAACAGTGGAAAAGAAATCAAGTGATTTTTGAAAAAGATTTTGAAATTAGAAGTTAAAAAGATTTGATTGAAAACTATTTTGAAAAAGATGTGATTAAAAAAAAATATGATTGGTTTTAAAAAGATGTGATTGAGAAGATATGATTTGAAAAACATTTTAAAAAGATTTGATTTTGAAAACAATTTAAAAAGATTTGATTTTAAAAATTAATGACTTGCCTAACAAGAAAAGATATGATTCAAACATTAAACCTTTCTCAACAGAAAAGGTAACAATATTGAGATGTTCAATCAAATCCTTAATTGTTAGTAAGTATCTTAAAAAAAAGAAAGAAATTGATTTTGAAAACATTTGATTGAAAAGATTTGATTTGAAAAAGATTTGATTTTGAAAAACTTTGAAAACTTGAAAAAAAATTGATTTTGAAAACAAAATCTTCCCCCTAGCACCATCCTGGCGTTAAACGCCCAGAATGGTATCCATTCTGGCGTTTAACGCCCAAAATGCACCCTTTTTGGGCGTTAAACGCCCAACCAGGCACCCTGGCTGGCGTTTAAACGCCTGTCTGTCTTCTTCACTGGGCATTTTTGAATGCCCAGCTTTTTCTGTATAATTCCTCTGTAGTATGTTCTGAATCTTCAATTCTCTGTATTATTGACTTGAAAAGACACAAATTGAAAATATTTTTGGATTTTTAATAATAAAGAATAATCAAAATGCACTAAAATCAAATAACAATGCATGCAAGACACCAAACTTAGCAGTTTGTATACTACTGACACTAATAAGAATGCATATGAGACACATAAACACTCAAGTCAAGAGAATTCAAAGATCAGAGTAAGAAATCATCAAGAATTACTTGAAGATCTTTAAGACACATGAATGAATGCATGCAATTGACACCAAACTTAAGATGAGACACTAGACTCAAACAAGAAATATTTTTTGGATTTTATGATTTTAAAATTTTTTTTGTGTTTTTCGAAAACTAAGTGGAAATATCAAAATTCTTAATGAGAATTCCAGGAATCAGTGCAATGCTAGTCTAAGACTCCGGTCCAGGGATTAGACATGGCTTCACAGCCAGCCAAGCTTTCAAAGAAAGCTTCGGTCCAAAACACTAGATATGGCCAAAGGCCAGCCAAGCCTTAGCAGATCACTGCTCCAAAAGCAAGATCAACAAGCTCTTGTGATGATAAGTTGAAACCTCGGTCCAATGAAATTAGACATGGCTTTACAGCCAGCCAGATTTCAACAAATCATCATGAAACTCTAGAATTCATCTTCAAGAACTTCGAAAAAAAATAAATGCCTAATCTAAGCAACAAGATGAACCGTCAGTTGTCCATACACAAGAACAATCCCCGGCAACGGCGCCAAAAACTTGGTGCTGTTGCCGGATTTTGGCACTGATGTTACTGGACCAAAAGCTTGCTCAAAACTCGAACAATCCCGGCACGGCGCCAAAAACTTGGTGCACGAAATTGTGATCACTACTTTTCAAAACATAAACAATCCCTAGTAATGGCTCCAAAGACTTGGTGCTCAATACCATGGCATAAACACAACTTCGCACAACTAACCAGCAAGTGCACTGGGTCGTCCAAGTAATAAACCTTACGCAAGTAAGGGTCGATCCCACGGAGATTGGTGGTATGAAGCAAAGCTATGGTCACCTTGTAAATCTCAGTCAGGCAGACTCAAATGGGTATAATGGTAAACGAATAAAGCAAAGATAAAGATAGAGATACTATGTATATCATTGGTGAGAGCTTCAGATAAGCGAATGAAGATGCCTTCCCTTCCGTCTCTCTGCTTTCCTACTGTCTTCATCCAATCCTTCTTACTCTTTCCATGGCAAGCTTGTGTAGGGTTTCACCGTTGTCAATGGCTACCTCCTCAGTGAAAATACGTCCCTGATGCTCTGTCACAGCATAGGCTAATCATCTGTCAGTTCTCGGTCCGGCCGGAATAGAATCCAGTGATTCTTTTGCGTCTGTCACTAACGCCCCGCCTTTCGGAGTTTGAAGCACGTCACAGTCATTCAATCATTGAATCCTACTCAGAATACCACAGACAAGGTAGACCTTCGGATTCTCTTGAATGCCGCCATCAGTTCTTGCCTATACCACGAAGACTCTGATCTCACGGAATGGCTGGCTCGTTTGTCAGGCGAGCACTCGGTTGTCAGGCGATCAACCATGCATCGTGCAATCAGAAATCCAAGAGATAAACACTAGGGCCTCAAATGCTTGTAGAACAAGAATGGTTGTCAGTCACCTTGTTCATAGGTGAGAATGATGGTGAGTGTCACGGATCATCACATTCATCAAGTTGAAGAACAAGTGATATCTTGGACAAAGAACAAGCGGAATTGAATAGAAGAACAATAGTAATTACATTAATACTCGAGGTACAGCAGAGCTCCACACCCTAATCTATGGTGTGTAGAAACTCCACCGTTGAAAATACATAAGAACAAGGTCTAGGCATGGCCAAATGGCCAGCCTCCCAAAGTGATCTAAGATAGCATAAAATTAGAAGATAGCTACCAAGATGTCAAATACAATAGTAAAAGGTCTACTTATAGAAACTAGTAGCCTAAGGTGTACAAGATGAGTAAATGACATAAAATCCACTTCCGGGCCCACTTGGTGTGTGCTTGGGCTGAGCAATGAAGCATTTTCGTGTAGAGACTCTCCTTGGAGTTAAACGCCAGCTTTTCTGCCAGTTTGGGCGTTTAACTCCCATTTAGGTGCCAGTTCCGGCGTTTAACGCGGAATTTCTGTAGGTGACTTTGAACGCCGGTTTGGGCCATCAAATCTTGGGCAAAGTATAGACTATCAT
>NC_080386.1:64794996-64797496 GCF_014773155.1 Arachis stenosperma
CAACGTGGCCTGGGGGTTGCAACGGAGGCAGGTCGCGTTGCAACGGATGCTGGCGCGGTGCAACGTGATGGGGTCCGTTGCAACGGAGGCAGGGCGCGTTGCAACGTTGGCCGTGGCCGTTGCAACGGAGGCAGGTCGCGTGCAACGTTGGCTGGGGGCCGTTGCAACGGATGCTGGCGCGGTGCAACGGATGCTGGGGTCCGTTGCAACGGAGGCAGGGCGCGTTGCAACGTTGGCTGGGGTCGTTGCAACAGAGGCAGGGCCATGCATCGTGGCCGGGCCGTTGCAACCGGAGGGGCGTTGCAGCGTTGGCTGGCGCCGTTGCAACGGATGCTGGGCGCGGTGCAACGTTGGTGGGGGCGTTGCAACGGAGGCAGGGCGCCCTGCAACGTTGGCCGTGGCCGTTGCACCGGAGGCAGGGCGTGTTGCAGCGTTGGCTGGGGGCCGTTGCAACGGATGCTGGATGCGGTGCAACGGATGCTGGGGTCCGTTGCAACGGAGGCAGGGCGCCATGCAACGTTGGCCGTGCCGTTGCACCGGAGGCAGGGCGCGTTGCAGCGTTGGCTGGGGGCCGTTGCAACGGATGCTGGACGCGGTGCAACGGATGCTGGGGTCCGTTGCAACGGAGGCAGGGCGCGTTGCAACGTTGGCTGTGGCCGTTGCAACGGAGGCAGGTCGCGTTGCAACGTTGGCTGGGGCCATTGCAACGGATGCTGGCGCGGTGCAACGGATGCTGGGGTCCGTTGCAACGGAGGCAGGGCGCGTTTGCAACGTTGGCCGTGGCCGTTGCAACGGAGGCAGTCGCGTTGCAACGTTGGCTGGGGCCGTTGCAACGGATGCTGGGCGCGGTGCAACGTTGGCTGGGGTTGTTGCAACGGAGGCAGGTGCGCCATGCAACGTTGGCCGTGGCCGTTGCACCGGAGGCAGGGCGCGTTGCAACGTTCGCTGGGGGCCGTTGCAACAGATGCTGGCGCGGTGCAACGGATGCTGGGGTCCGTTGCAACGGAGGCAGGGCGTGTTGCAACGTTGGCTGGGGTCATTGCAACGGAGGCAGGACGCCATGCAACGTTGGCCGTGGCCGTTGCACCGGAGGCAGGGCGCGTTGGAGCGTTGGCTGGGGGCCATTGCAACGGATGCTGGACGCGGTGCAATGGATGCTGGGGTCCGTTTCAACGGAGGCAGGGCGCGTTGCAACGTTGGCTGTGGCCGTTGCAACGGAGGCAGGTCGCGTTACAACGTTGGCTGGGGGCCGTTGCAACGGATGCTGGCGCGGTGCAACGGATGCTGGGGTCCGTTGCAACGGAGGCAGGGCGCGTTGCAACGTTGGCCGTGGCCGTTGCAACTGAGGCAGGTCGCGTTGCAACGTTGGCTGGGGCCGTTGCAACGGATGCTGGCGCGGTGCAACGGATGCTGGGCGCGGTGCAACGGATGCTGGGCGCGGTGCAACGGTGGCAGGTCGCGTTGCAACGTTGGCCGTGGCCGTTGCACCGGAGGCAGGGCGCGGTGCAACGTTGGCCGCGGCCGTTGCAACGGAGGCAGGTCGCGTTGCAACGTTGGCTGGGGGCCGTTGCAACGGATGCTGGCGCGGTGCAACGGATGCTGGGCGCGGTGCAACGGTGGCAGGTCGCATTGCAACGTTGGCCGTGGCCGTTGCACCGGAGGCAGGGCGCGGTGCAACGTTGGCCGGGGCCGTTGCAACGGAGGCAGGGCGGCATGCAACGTTGGCCGCGGCCGTTGCAACGGAGGCAGGGCGGCTTGCAACGGATGGTGGGCGCGTTGCAACGTATGCTGGGCGCGATGCATCGTTGGCTGCTAGCGTTGCAACGGAGGCTGGGTTTGGTGCATCGTTGGCTGGGAGCGTTGCATCGGAGGCACCGGCCAAATTTTCATATCTCACAATTGGCTCGTGCAATTTTCTTGAAATTTTAAGGGAACCTTGGTAATATTATTTAAAGGCTGCACAAAAAAAATCCAGGTCAAAAATCGCACTTTTGCTCCGTTTTTCATTTTTTTTGAATTTCCTGCTTTTCGGGTGGGAAAAAAATCGGCAAAAAAAATCCACACGGTGTAAATTCACCAAATTTGGTGGATGGAAAGATCTTATTTTTCTAGAGATTGTCGCAAAAAACGGCGTCAAAATTCGACCTTTAGAGCAGTTTCCTCGAGTATGTCTCCTCACGGAAAAGGATGTCTACCCGTGGCACTTTGGTAATGGCTCGGCAGCCTATTATAGGGGGGAGGGGTGTCGTGCTGCCAAAACTCGAGTTGCCCAAAGGCTTGCTGGGCGCAATGCCAGCAAGATGCACGATGCCTTGCCATCCCCTAGGCACACTAGCAAGCCCGTTGTGGTTGTGGTGTGCCGTCGGGGTCCCCCGCCCCGGGTCCAAGGTTGAGCACGGGCGTCGGGCTGCTGCAAACCCCGATCACCAAAGGACCAAGAAGGGAAACACGTCCATGCACGGCCCATCTAGGCACCACCTAGGGAGCATGGCGTGGTGGA
>NC_080386.1:64807496-64829996 GCF_014773155.1 Arachis stenosperma
CCTTTCATTGGGTTAGGGAGCTCTATTGTAATTCAATGAATCAATAATAGTTTTATCTTCTTCTTCAATCTTTTCTCTTGAATTTTGTTAGAAAGCTTCTCGATCTAATTCCATTGGGTAGTTGTCTTGGGAAAGAAACTACCCATAATTGGAATCCTTCGGAACCTTGGGAAAGGAATGGAGGATTCATGCTAGAGAAGCTTTCTCACAGTGAATTGGATTGGGGTTTGGATGGATATTGTGACATGTAATCCTACCAAATTGTGGTCCATGAAGCTGTGTGGTATAATCAGTGATCGAGCATCATCTCTTCTTATGAACATTTAAACCAAGGGATTGGGAATTTGTTTGTTTTTAGAGAGAATTGGTGAGCCAAGGGATTGGGATCCAATCATAAAGATTGCCAAGCAAAATTCAATGAATGCATTGGTTGAGGAAGAGATAAAAATGTTTTGATTCGGAGATCTCAATATCTCCTAACACCCAATGAACTTCCATTTCTGATCTACACTTTCTATTTACCTTCTGCAATTTCAATTCATGCAATCACCCCAATTCCCTTTTACTTTCAGCAATTTACTTTCTCGCACCTTAATTCTCGCAATTTAAGTTTATGCAATTTCAATTCCTTGCAATTTACATTTCCTGCTACATTTACTTTATGCAATTCACATCCAAAAGTTGATCCCGCTCAACTAATCAAACTTCTAATTCGAATTGCTCATTCAACCAATCCTTGTGGGATTCGACCTCACTCTATTGTGAGTTTTTACTTGACGATAACCGGTGCACTTGCCGGAAGGAATTTTGCCGCTCGTGCAATTTCCTAAAATTGTAGCATAACAAGTTTATGCGCATCAAGTTTATGGCGCCGTTGCCGGGGATTGGTTTTCGATTGACAATTCTCAAATTGGAAGTTAACTAGATTGAGCATTTTTCTTGTTTTGATTAATTTAGTTCTAGTTTCTTGTTGAAATTCTGCACTCTGTTACTTGTTTTTTTTCTTTCTTATGCCTTTCAATTCTAGCAACTAACTCACTAACCCACTAACTATTTGAATTAATTCCTCAACTGCTCTAACTATACTCTTCCATTAACCAAGAGTATTCCACTTGTTTGTTGCTTGTGGTGTGTTCTTGTATGACAGGTAGGAGAGGAGAGGCATCAACTCCTCCATATACCGAACCAGAGAGGACCCTTCATAGACGTAGAAGGGAAGCAAGAGGGAAGAGAGTACTGAGAGAAGAAGAATCTGAAGGAGAATCTGAGGACAACTTTGAGGAAGCTCTAGATCTCAACATGGATAGAGAATTTCACAACCATGAGAGGGATGATGGAAACAATGCCATTCCTGAGAGGAGGGTTCTTGGTTCATACATAAACCCAACCTCTGGGAATTGTGGTAGCAGCATTCAGAAACCACCCATTCAGGCCAACAATTTTGAACTCAAACCACAGCTAATATCACTGGTGGAGAATCATTCTTCATTTGGTGGGAGTGCTAGTGAAGATCCCAACCAACATCTCACAAAATTCCTGAGAATTTGTGACACTGTGAAGTCCAATGGAGTCCAGGAAGATGCCTATAAACTGCTCTTGTTTCCATTTTCACTTAGGGACAAAGCAGCTAAGTGGTTGGAATCATTCCCAATGGACAGCCTAACAACCTGGGAGGAGGTGGAGAGCAAGTTTCTGGCACGTTTCTACCCCCCACAAAAGGTCAATAGGCTTCGATCTGAGGTTCAGACTTTTAGACAACAAGATGGTGAGACGCTATACGAGGCATGGGAGAGGTTCAAAGAATTGACAAGGAAATGTCCACCCAACATGTTCCCTGAATGGGTGCAATTGCATATTTTCTATGATGGACTTTCTTATGAATCAAGAAAGGCTGTAGATCATTCATCAGGAGGTTCATTGAACAGGAAAAAGACTGTGGAAGAAGCCATTGAAGTGATTGAGACAGTGGCTGAGAATGAGTACTACTATGCTTCAGAGAGACACAACACTAAGGGAGTCATGGAGCTGAACCATGTTGATGCAATTCTAGCCCAAAACAAAGTGTTTGCCAAGCAACTAGCAGAGCTCACCAGGAAGTTAGACACAAAGCAAGTGGCTGCAATACACACACAAGATCAAGAGGAAGTAAGCATTGAAGAAGGTGATTGGGAAGAGGCCAACTATGTAGGAAACCAACAAAGGCAATCATATGATCCACACTCCAACACTTACAACCCAGGTTGGAAAAACCACCCAAACTTTGGGTGGGGAAACCAGCAAACCCAACCACAAAACCACAAACCTTACAACCACAACCAACATAACAATTCCACATGCCAAAACTCCAACCAAAGATCATACCAAGCCACACAAAACACTTACTCCCAACCACCATATCATAGCCAAAATAACCAACCTGCCCAATCCAATCCGAACCAACAATTTCAAGACCAATTAAACAGGATAGAAGGAATACTAGCAAACATGGGTCAGGACATAAATGAGTTGAAAAGCTTTAGGGAAGATGTGAGATCGACCTTAAGAAGCCATGGTGAAAAACTCAAGTGGATGGAGTCTCGAGTAGGAGAGCTATCTCAACAGGCCCCCAAATCAACCGCAGTGTTCCCTAGTGACACAGAGAAGAATCCTAAAGGGGAACAAAAGGGAGTGAGATGGGAAGAATGCAAGGTCATCACCATGTTGAAGGAAATCTCAGAAGAAGAAGGAATCAGACCCTCAGAAAAGGAACCAGAAATCTTGAAGGAAGGTGTGGAAGAAGCTAAGCAGGAAGGTGAAGCTGAGCAAGCCAAGGAACTGCAAGAGGAAGGCATGCTGGAAACATACCAACCAAAAGCACCATTCCCTCAAAGGTTAGGAGGAGGTGAAAAAGGGAAAACATATTCAAGGTTCTTAGAGACATTTAAGTCTCTCCACATCAATATTCCCTTTCTTGAGATCCTCCAGCAGATGCCTACACATATCAAGTATTTGAAGGAATTGCTGAGCAAGAAAAGAGTTTTGAAGGGAGGACAAACTGTAATAATGAACAAAGAATGCAGTGCACTCATCAAGAAGGATACGGTCTCTAAGAAAACAGACCCAGGAAGTTTTCATATCCCCTGCATCATAGGAGAAACAAAAATTGACAGAGGATTCTGTGATCTAGGAGCTAGCATAAATGTGATGCCTCTGACTCTTATGAGGAGGCTACAACTGAATGAGGTGAGATCCACTGATGTAATCATACAACTGGCTGACAAAACTCAGAAGCAAGCTGAAGGGGTAGTTGAAAATGTGCTGGTGAAAGTGGGAAATTATTTTTTCCCCACAGACTTTGTTGTTTTGGATATGGAGGAAAGCTACCTACACCCTATCATTCTGGGAAGGCCATTTCTAGCCATGCTAGAACGCTCATAGATGTAGAACAAGGAGAGCTAATTTTGAGAATACATGATGAACAGCTCATTTTCCATGTTTTCAAACCTGTATCTGAGCCTGAACCAGAACCTGACAAGCCTAAGGATGATAGTAGCCATCTGTGTTTGGAGGAAAGCAATCTAGCAGCTGAAACTCTAAAACAATCCTTTGAAGGTGAACAAGAATTGCAAGAGTTAAAGCCACAAGAATCAAGAGAAACAGATCAAAAGGGTCCTCCTAGCATAAAGGTCAATGAAGAAATCCTCAAGAGAGAGGGAAGAATTGGAAAGAAATTGCCAAGAGGGTGGAGAAACAAGAAAATTCCCACTGAAGGTTTCTCTCCGGGAGATAAAGTGATATCAAGCCATTATCTGCCAATCCCACCTGGCCTCAAACCCATTCCTTCTCAGCTCCCTCAAGTGTTCACAATCAGGAAAGTTCTTTCTATGGAACATTTGGAAATCATGAAGGAATCAAATGGGGATGTTTCCATAATAAGAGGAGAAGACATCAAGCACTACAATCCACCCTAACAAGGGACAACCGTCAAGCTAGTGACGTTAAAGAAGCGCTTGTTGGGAGGCAACCCAACCTGAGGTAATACTCTTTTGCTGTTTCTTTTATTTGTTTCAATAAAAAGGTGAAGTAGTTTCTATGCATTGCAAAGAATTAAGTTTGGTGTTTCACACCAAACAATGAATTTGTGGATCAATAATTCAAAGGGGAATGTGTGACTCTAAGTTTGGTGTTCCACCATACAGATTAACTGCACACAACAACCTTTGAATTATATGAAAGGAACAACTATTCTAAGCAATCACAGAAATGCTTAAAATCCTTAGTAGCAACTTCATTTCATGGAGGATTCAAGGATTCAAGGAGCAGAGGAGTAAGTAGGAGACTAAGTTTGGTGTTCACACACCAACTTAAGACTCAAACACTTGCCCATATATAGTGAGCTAACCATTCAAGTGCTTGAGAAACAAGCAACTTCATCACTCTTTGCAGGAAAGGAAACAAGGATCTTAGAAAGAACATGATGCAACAACTAGTAGAAGAAGGAGAAATCAAATTGTTTCCTGGCAACAAAGAGAAAACAAGACATTTCACAAGGTGGTGTTGTTCCTTGACCCTTCTTTAAAAGGCAAACAAAAGCATGCTTGTTCTGGTTTAAACTGAAATTGTTGAATCTTTCTGGAATGTGAAGTTTTTAGTATGTTTGTTGGTTTACTGCTTTGAATAAAGTGAATGCCTAGATGTTTGGATATAACTCCACCTTCTTAAACAAATGCTTGCCATGCTTGTTCTGTTTCCAAAAATTAAAAGAAAAGTTTGAACAAAAGTAACTTGGCTCAATTAGTGACAAATCAAGTAGAATTATGTGGTGGTATGCATGCTTGATTGTTTAGTTAGCTCACTGGAAATTAAGTGTAGAATTATCATTTTTGTGTAGAAGTTGAATACTGTCTATGGATCTTGATGAATAAATGTCTTTGGCCATGAAAAAGAAAGAAAAAGAAGAAGAAAAAGCCACTGAAAAGGGGCAACCAAAAAGCAAAAGAATGAAGAAAATAAAGCTGGGCACCAATGGTTTGAACTTTTGAGACATATGCCTGTGGTGTTTATGTACTAGGATCTGCTTGGATGAATAGGTTCTGTGGAGTGTTTCAACACTTGGTAACTTGGGTTAACTAACCCGGGATTATCAACCAAAAGTCCATTATCAAGAGCAACCTAGCTACAAAACATTTAGTTACACAAAGAGGTGCTGGGCACCAATGTCTTAAAAAGAAATGTGAACTAAAATGCCTGTAGTGGATATGTGTACTGCACTGATAAGAAAAAGAAAATGCCAAAGGCTTGTGCAACACATGACACTGAGCAAACAAGGAGCAAAGGAGCTCTAAGAAAAAGAAAAACAAAGAAAGAAAAAGTGCCAAGGACATAAGAATAACAAGAGGCCATAGCAGTGCTTGATGGATGCAATGAAAAAGTGATAATCCTCCCTGATAAGAATGAAAAAGTGATGCTGCAACTTTCTGCATAAAACCCTTCTGATGAACTTCAAATGCTTGCTAATATAGCCAATGTAATTGCTTTCTGTTTCATACTTTCTTCTCAAATATCTCAGGACTTGCTTAGGGACAAGCAAGTATTAAGTTTGGTGTTGTGATGCCAAGGCATCTTAGGCTAGTTTCACTAGCATTTTTCTGTTAGTTTTAGTTGTTTTATGCATTTTCTTGAGCTTAAAGTAACCAAGGATGGTTAAATGAACAACAAAGCAATGAACCATCCAAAACATTATGATTTTGATGCAAATTCCATGAGTTTTTAGTGATATTACTTGAATGCTATGAATGGATGAATTCTCATGAAATTTTGCAAGACTTTGATGCAATTGTTTGGATGATTTCAGGGAAGAGAGGCTAGGCAAGGAAGCAACAAAATCAATAAAGGAAGCTTGAAATTCAAATGGGACGTTTAAGCTCCAGTTTAAGCCTAAACTGGAGCTTAAACGCCAAAATCATGAGAAGAAGAGGAAATGCTGTAACTGGCGTTTAACCTCCAGTTTGACCTTAAACTGGAAGTTAAACGCCAGAATGAGAAAGGGCACTAAGAAGCATTCCACGTTTAACCTCCAGTTTAACCTTAAACTGGAGGTTAAACGCCAGAATGATGATTTGAACCAAGGGAGCATTCCACGTTTAACCTCTAGTTTAACCTTAAACTAGAGGTTAAACGTGTTCGACACTTTTCTTTCTCACCAAGAAGCATTCCACGTTTAACCTCCAGTTTAACCTTAAACTGGAGGTTAAACGCCAGAAGCAAGAGAGGCACCAGGAGCATTCCACGTTTAACCTCCAGTTTGACCTCAAACTGGAGGTTAAACGTGTTCGACCATTTCCTTCCTCCAGGGTGTTTTCTTCATTCCACGTTTAACCTCCAGTTTGACCTCAAACTGGAGGTTAAACGTGTTCGATCCAAATTGCCTCCAGGGGTTGTTTTCTTCATTTCCAAGTTTAACCTCCAGTTTGACCTCAAACTGGAGGTTAAACGTGTTCGACTATGTACACTCCTGGGGTGCTTTCTTCCAATTCCACGTTTAAGTTTTAGTTTGACCTTAAACTGAAACTTAAACTTCAACTTAAACACCACCATTTGAAAAGGTTTCTGGGCCAAATATATTGAAGTTTAAGTTAGCAATTGAGCACAAATACTAACTTAAACGCATTATGGTGTGAAACCCAAGTGAATATCATGGTTTATGAGATTGGGCCTGAAGAATTGATGATTCTGGAACTTCAAATTGTTGAGTCTTGTGTCATTACTTGTTTATCACTAAGTTTGCTCAATGAATGTTACAGAATTGGATCACAGCCTCATCAGGATTATGGACCATAAGCCTAAAGCAAAAGGAAATCAAGGAAAGGCCTCAAAGCCCAAGAAACACAACAGAAGCTCAATTTAGAAAGTGTATAAATAGGATAGAATTGAAGTTAGTTAGGAATCTTTTGACCTTTTGACATCTTTTACACTTTAGAACTTTTCATCAGTTTGGTAATTGAATTCTGAGCTATGAAGCACTAAACCCCTTTCATTGGGTTAGGGAGCTCTATTGTAATTCAATGAATCAATAATAGTTTTATCTTCTTCTTCAATCTTTTCTCTTGAATTTTGTTAGAAAGCTTCTCGATCTAATTCCATTGGGTAGTTGTCTTGGGAAAGAAACTACCCATAATTGGAATCCTTCGGAACCTTGGGAAAGGAATGGAGGATTCATGCTAGAGAAGCTTTCTCACAGTGAATTGGATTGGGGTTTGGATGGATATTGTGACATGTAATCCTATCAAATTGTGGTCCATGAAGCTGTGTGGTATAATCAGTGATCGAGCATCATCTCTTCTTATGAACATTTAAACCAAGGGATTGGGAATTTGTTTGTTTTTAGAGAGAATTGGTGAGCCAAGGGATTGGGATCCAATCATAAAAGATTGCCAAGCAAAATTCAATGAATGCATTGGTTGAGGAAGAGATAAAAATGTTTTGATTCGGAGATCTCAATATCTCCTAACACCCAATGAACTTCCATTTCTGATCTACACTTTCTATTTACCTTCTGCAATTTCAATTCATGCAATCACCCCAATTCCCTTTTACTTTCAGCAATTTACTTTCTCGCACCTTAATTCTCGCAATTTAAGTTTATGCAATTTCAATTCCTTGCAATTTACATTTCCTGCTACATTTACTTTATGCAATTCACATCCAAAAGTTGATCCCGCTCAACTAATCAAACTTCTAATTCGAATTGCTCATTCAACCAATCCTTGTGGGATTCGACCTCACTCTATTGTGAGTTTTTACTTGACGATAACCGGTGCACTTGCCGGAAGGAATTTTGCCGCTGGTGCAATTTCCTAAAATCGTAGCATAACAAGTTTATGCGCATCATATCCTGACTAAGATTTACAAGATAACCATAGCTTGCTTCAAGCAGACAATCTCCGTGGGATCGACCCTTGCTCACGCAAGGTATTACTTGGACGACCCAGTGCACTTGCTGGTTAGTTGTGCGGGGTTGCAAAAGTGTTATTGCAATTTCGTGCACCAAGTTTTTGGCGCCGTTGCCGGGGATTGTTCGAGTTTGGACAACTGACGGCTTATCTTGTTGCTTAGATTAGGACTGTTTTATTTTTGTAGGTTTAGAGTCTTTTATTTGAGTCTAGTTTCATATTTTAAGTTTGGTGTCAATTGCATGCTTTTGTTTTTCTTTTAATTTTCGAATTTGCATATCCTTAGCCTCTTTTTGATCTTTAAAAAATTCTAAAGCCTCTTTTTGATCTTTAAAAAATTCTAAGTTTGGTGTCCTCTTTATGTTTTTCCTTTAAAATTTTCGAAAATTAGTGTTTGATTTTCTAAAAATTTGAAGTTTGGTGTCTTTTTGTTGTTTTTATCTTTCCTCTTTTTAAAAAATCAAATCTTTTTCCTAAAAATTTTTCAATCATATCTTTTAATTGCTGTTTTCAAAATCTTTTTAATTAGCTAATTGATTCAGTTCTCAATTTGTTTTGATCTTATTTTCTTTTTGATTTTCGAAATTTTATTTTATTTTCCTTTTATTTTATTTTATTTTTTTTCGGTTAATTCAAAAAAAAAAAACAAAAAAACAAAATTTATCTGTTTGCAATCATTGTCATTTCCCTTTTGTCCATTATGGACCTAAGAGGGATTGATCAGTCCAAAGGACTCTGGGGTCATATGCTAACCCCAGTACAGCTGCATATGGGAGTAGCATCTGTATACCTCCCATCAAAGCAAGCAGCTTTGAGCTAAATCCTCAACTCATTATCATAGTGCAGCAAAATTGCCAGTATTCCGGTCTTCCACAGGAAGAACCTACTGAGTTTCTGGCACAGTTCTTACAAATTGCTGACACAGTACATGATAAAGAGGTAGATCAGGATGTCTACAGACTATTACTGTTTCCGTTTGCTGTAAAAGATCAAGCTAAAAGGTGGTTGAATAACCAACCTACAGCAAGCATAAAAACATGGAAACAGTTATCAGACAAATTCCTGAATCATTTTTACCCTCCAAAGAGGATGACACAGCTAAGGCTGGACATCCAAGGCTTTAAACAAGAGGATAATGAATCCCTTTATAATGCCTGGGAGAGGTATAGAGGTATGCTTAGAAAATGCCCCTCTGAAATGTTTTCAGAGTGGGTACAGTTAGACATCTTCTACTATGGGCTCACAGAAAAAGCTCAGATGTCCTTAGACCACTCAGCTGGTGGATCTATACACATGAGGAAGACAATTGAAGAAGCTCAAGAGCTTATAGACACTGTTGCTAGAAACCAATACTTATATTCTAGCAATGAGTTCGTTCCAAAAGAGGAAGTCATGGCATTAGTCATTGATCCTAATCCTCAAGAACAGATGAATGAGCTTAATCAACAATTGCTCCTGATGACAGAACAGTTAGCAGAATTTAAAGAAATGCTCCATGATATTAAGGTTGCTAACAAGAACATGGAACTGCAGTTGAATCAAGCAAAACAGCAAATATCTAAACAGATAACAGAGGAATGTCAAGCAGTTCAACTGAGGAGTGGGAAGACACTGAACACCACTGCTCAAAAGAGCAAAAAGCCAAACAGGGAACAATTGACAGAGGATAACCAACCCACTGTTCAAAATCCCTCTGAGGACAGTAAGAGCCTAGAGAGGAATGTTATTGGCGTTCAAACGCCAGAAAGGGAAGGAAAGCTGGCGTTAAACGCCCATTCCTTGCCCAGTTCTGGCGTTCAAACGCCAGAAAGGGGGGAAAAGCTGGCGTTAAACGCCCATTCCCTGCCCAGTTCTGGCGTTCAAACGCCAGAAAAGGGGGAAAAGCTGGCGTTTAACGCCCATTTTCCACCCAATCCTGGCGTTCATAAGCCAAGGGAAGATCAGACACCTAAGAGTGCTGACAGTAATCCCTCTAACAAGGCTTCTTCAACCACTTCTGTAAGGAATAAACCTGCAGCATCTAAGGTTGAAGAATATCAAGCCAAGATGCCTTATCCTCAGAAACTCCGCAAAGCGGAACAGGATAAGCAATTTGCCCGCTTTGCAGACTATCTAAGGACTCTTGAAATAAAGATTCCGTTTGCAGAGGCACTTGAGCAAATACCTTCTTATGCTAAGTTCATGAAAGAGATCCTAAGTCATAAGAAGGATTGGAGAGAAACTGAAAAAGTATTTCTCACTGAAGAATGCAGTGCAGTCATTCTGAAAAGCTTACCAGAAAAGCTTCAAGATCCTGGAAGCTTTATGATACCATGCACATTAGAAGGTGCTTGCACCAAGACAGCTCTATGTGATCTTGGAGCAAGCATCAATCTAATACCTGCATCCACTATCAGAAAGCTTGGGTTGGCTGGAGAAGTCAAACCAACCAGGATATGCCTCCAACTTGCTGATGGCTCCATTAAACATCCATCAGGCATAATAGAGGACATGATTGTCAAGGTTGGGCCCTTTGCCTTTCCCACTGACTTTGTGGTGCTGGAAATGGAGGAGCACAAGAGTGCAAATCTCATTCTAGGAAGACCTTTCCTAGCAACTGGACGAACTCTCATTGATGTACAAAGAGGGGAAGTAACCCTCAGAGTCAATGAGGATGAGTTCAAGTTGAATGCTGTAAAAGCTATGCAGTATCCAGACACACCAAATGACTGCATGGGTGCTGACATTATTGACTCTCTGGTAGAAGAGATCAATATGGCTGAAAGTCTAGAATCAGAGCTTGAGGACATCTTCAAAGATGCTCAACCTGATCAAGAAGAACTAGAGGAAGCAAAGGAATTTTCAAAAATTCCTCAAGAGGAGGATAAACCTCCCAAACCTGAACTCAAACCTCTACCACCATCCCTGAAGTACGCATTTCTGGGAGAGGGTGACACTTTTCCAGTGATTATAAGCTCTGCTTTGAATCCACAGGAAGAGGAAGCACTGATTCAAGTGCTAAGGACACACAAGACAGCTCTTGGGTGGTCCATAAGTGATCTTAAGGGCATTAGTCCAGCTAGATGCATGCACAAGATCTTGTTGGAGGATAATGCCAAACCAGTGGTTCAACCACAGAGGAGGCTAAATCCAGCCATGAAGGAGGTGGTGCAGAAAGAGGTCACTAAATTACTAGAGGCTGGGATTATTTATCCTATTTCTGATAGCCCCTGGGTGAGCCCTGTCCAAGTTGTTCCCAAAAAGGGAGGCATGACAGTGGTTCATAATGAAAAAAATGAACTGGTTCCTACAAGAACAGTCACAGGGTGGCGCATGTGTATTGACTACAGAAGGCTCAATACAGCCACCAGAAAGGATCATTTCCCTTTACCATTCATAGACCAAATGCTAGAAAGACTAGCTGGTCATGACTACTACTGCTTTTTGGATGGCTATTCAGGCTATAACCAAATTGTAGTAGATCCTCAGGACCAAGAGAAAACAGCATTTACTTGCCCTTCTGGCGTGTTTGCCTACAGAAGGATGCCTTTTGGTCTATGCAATGCACCTGCAACCTTTCAGAGGTGCATGCTCTCTATCTTCTCAGATATGGTAGAGAAATTTCTGGAAGTCTTCATGGATGACTTCTCAGTATATGGAGACTCATTCAGCTCCTGTCTTAACCACCTAGCACTTGTCCTGAAAAGATGCCAAGAGACTAACCTGGTTTTAAACTGGGAGAAATGTCACTTTATGGTGACTGAAGGAATTGTCCTTGGGCACAAAATTTCAAGCAGGGGAATAGAGGTGGATAAGGCAAAGGTAGAGGTAATTGAAAAATTACCACCACCTGCCAATGTTAAGGCAATCAGAAGCTTTCTGGGGCATGCAGGATTCTACAGAAGGTTTATAAGGGATTTTTCGAAAATTGCAAAACCTCTGAGTAATCTGCTAGCTGCTGACACACCATTTGTGTTTGACACACAGTGTCTGCAGGCATTTGAGACCCTGAAGGCTAAACTGGTCACAGCACCAGTCATCTCTGCACCAGATTGGGCATTACCATTTGAATTAATGTGTGATGCCAGTGATCATGCCATTGGTGCAGTGTTGGGACAGAGGCATAACAAACTTCTGCATGTTATTTATTATGCTAGCCGTGTTCTAAATGATGCACAGAAGAATTACACAACCACAGAAAAAGAATTACTTGCAGTGGTTTATGCCATTGACAAGTTTAGATCTTATCTAGTAGGATCCAAGGTGGTTGTGTACACTGACCATGCTGCTCTTAAATACTTACTCACAAAGCAGGATTTAAAACCCAGGCTTATCAGATGGGTGTTGCTTCTGCAAGAGTTTGATATAGAAATAAGAGACAGAAAAGGGACAGAGAACCAAGTAGCTGATCATCTGTCCCGAATAGAACCAGTAGCTGGGGCGTCCCTCCCTTCTACTGAGATCTCTGAGACTTTCCCAGATGAGCAACTCTTTGCCATTCAAGAAGCTCCATGGTTTGCAGATATGGCAAACTATAAAGCTGTGAGGTTCATACCCAAGGAGTACAGCAATGTGCAAAGAAAGAAATTAATTTCAGATGCCAAGTACTACCTCTGGGATGAACCATATCTCTTTAAGAGATGTGCTGACGGAGTGATCCGCAGATGTGTACCCAGAGAAGAAGCACAAAGGATCCTATGGCACTGCCATGGATCACAATATGGAGGACATTTTGGAAGTGAGCGAACAGCCACTAAAGTCCTCCAGTGTGGCTTCTACTGGCCTACTCTCTATAAAGATTCCCGAGAGTTTGTGCGTAACTGTGACAGTTGCCAAAGAGCTGGTAACCTGCCTCACGGATATGCCATGCCTCAACAAGGGATATTAGAGATAGAATTGTTTGATGTATGGGGAATTGATTTCATGGGGCCATTTCCACCATCATACTCAAACACTTACATTCTGGTGGCGGTGGACTATGTATCTAAGTGGGTAGAAGCAATTGCTACACCCACCAATGATACCAAGACCGTGCTAAAATTCCTCCAGAAACACATCTTCAGCAGATTTGGTGTTCCCAGAGTACTAATCAGTGATGGGGGCTCTCATTTCTGCAACAAACAGCTATACTCTGCTATGGTTAGATATGGAATCAGCCATAAAGTGGCAACTCCGTAGCATCCACAGACAAATGGGCAAGCTGAAGTCTCTAACAGAGAGCTAAAAAGAATCCTAGAACAGACTGTGATAGCCCGGAGAAAGGATTGGGCAAAGAGCTTGGATGATGCTCTGTGGGCATACAGAACAGCATTCAAGACTCCTATAGGAACCTCTCCATACCAACTGGTGTATGGGAAGGCCTGTCATTTGCCTGTGGAACTGGAACATAAAGCCTACTGGGCAACCAGACTCCTAAACATGGATGCTCAGTTAGCTGGTGAAAAAAGATTGCTCCAGTTAAATGAGCTAGAGGAGTTCAGACTCAATGCCTTTGAAAATGCAAAAATTTATAAGGAAAAGGCAAATAAGTGGCATGACAAGAGATTGTCAACCAGAGTCTTTGAGCCAGGACAAAAAGTTCTGCTCTTCAACTCCAAACTCAAATTGTTCCCAGGAAAACTCAAATCCCGGTGGAGGGGTCCGTATGTGATCACAGGAGTGTCACCATATGGATATGTTGAGGTTCAGGATATTGATTCTGACAAAAAGTTCATTGTTAATGGACAGAGAATCAAGCATTATCTTGAAAGCAATTTTGAGCAGGAATGCTCAAAACTGAGACTTGAGTGAGTCTCAGCAACAGTCCAGCTAAAGACAGTAAAGAAGCGCTTGCTGGGAGGCAACTCAGTCATTGGAAGGTTGTATGAATTGTTTTTACAAAGGCAAGTATCAAAAATGAAGGAATTCACAGAGTTACAGAGGGATTCAGCTCAAAAAGCAGAGAAAAAAAGCTTACTGGCGAAAAAACGCCAGTAAGGGGCATTTTGGGCGTTAAACGCCAGAATGGGTACCATTCTGGGCGTTTAACGCCAGGAATGGTACCATTTTGGGCGTTAAACGCCAGAATGGGCACCATTCTAGGCGTTTAACGCCAGGTGTGCAGCATCCTGGGCGTTTAGAAAAACGCCCAGTGACAAAGGATTTCTGGCGTTTAACGCCAGCCAGGGCACCTGGCTGGGCGTTAAACGCCCAAAAGGGGTAACAATTGGGCGTTAAACGCCAGAATGGGTGCCATTCTGGGCGTTTAATGCCAGAAAGGTGGGGGGACCACAATTTCGTTTTCAACTCAAACTTTTTCAAACTTTCCTTTTATTACCCATACTCTTCTACATAAATGCACTTCAACCTTTCATCAATCACTCTCAAATCTTCACAAATCAAAACCATTCTTCAAATCTATCTCAATTTAATCCCAAATCTTCTTCAAAAACTCACCCTTTTCTCAATTTCTTTCCATATCTCCTCAAATCTCTTCTTATTTTTCGAAAATCTCCCCCCCACCTTATAAATGCACGTTTGGCTTCCCCTTTCCACCACACCATTCGAATTTCCTCTTCCTCCCTCTCTCTTCTTTCCTTTCTTTTGCTTGAGGACAAGCAAACTTCTAAGTTTGGTGTGCTTTTCCGTGATCACTAAGCCAAGATTCATCAATATCATGGCTCCTAAGGGAAAACAAACCAATTTAAGAGGCAAGAAAGAGAATAATCCAAAGAATCTTTGGAATCAAGAGAAGTTCTTAACCAAAGAACATGAAGACCATTATCACAAAATAATGGGTCTGAGGTCAGTGATCCCGGAAGTAAAATTTGATCTGAAAGAAGATGAATATCCGGGGATCCAAGAGCAAATTCGAAACAGAGGTTGGGAAGTTCTAACCAATCCTGAGACAAAGGTTGGAAGGAACATGGTTCAGGAATTCTACTCAAATCTGTGGCTGACAGATAAGCAGAGAATGACTGGAACCGCTTACCATACCTACAGAACCATGGTCAGAGGGAAAGTTATGTACTTCCATCTGGACAAAATAAGAGAAATCTTCAAATTGCCTCAACTGCAAGATGATCCTGACTCCTTTAATAGGAGGATGGTGAGAGTAGATAAAGGGTTGGATCAAGTTCTAGAGGACATATGCCTCCCTGGAACTAAGTGGACAACCAATTCTAAGGGTGTCCCAAACCAACTCAAGAGAGGAGACCTCAAACCAATTGCAAGAGGTTGGCTAGACTTTATTGGGCGTTCCATATTGCCCACTAGCAACCGTTCTGAGGTCACCATCAAGAGAGCAGTGATGATTCATTGCATTATGCTTGGAAAAGAAGTGGAGGTTCATCATGTGATTGCTTGTGAGATCTACACAATTGCAAATAAGAATTCCACTGAAGCCAAACTGGCTTACCCAAGCTTGATCTTTTTGCTCTGTAAAGAGGCTGGGGTAAAGATGGGAGTAGATGAATTCATACCCATTGAACACCCAATCACCAAGAAGTCAATGGAAGGACAAGTGCAAGACAACTCTATCAAAAGGAGGGCGCAGGAGTTCCTCCCTGAATTTCCTGAAATTGGCTACTGGGCCAGTTTAGAAGCATCTATTAACAAGTTGCAAGAGACTATGGAGCAACTGAAGGAAGAACAGCAGAATCAAAACTGCATGCTCTGCAAATTGCTGAAGGAACAAGAGAAGCAGGGGCGTGAAATCCAAGAATTGAAACGCCAAAAGCTCTCCTCTCAAGCTGAGGGAGCATCCACTTCTCAAAATCAAGGTTGTTGAGTCCTAACTCTGTGAAAACCTCTATCATTAGGAGCCTATTTTTTTTTCTTTTTTCGTTTTGTTTTCCTATTTTTAGTTTCATCTTCTATTTATTTTTTTGAGTCTTGTTATTAATTCATAATTAATAAAATTTAAAGTTTATGCCTTGAAGTTATGAATGTCCTATGAATCCATCACCTCTCTTAAATGAAAAATGCTTTAATCACAAAAGAACAAGAAGTACAGGATTTCGAATTTATCTCTGAAACTAGTTGAATTAGTTTGATGTGGTGACAATACTTTTTGTTTTCTGAATGAATGCTTGAACAGTGCATATGTCTTTTGAGTTTGTTGTTTTGAGAATGTTAAAATTGTTGGCTCTTGAAAGAATGAGGAGAAAGAGAACTGTTATTGAGGATCTGAAAAATCATCAAATTGATTCTTGAAGCAAGAAAAAGCAGTGAATACAAAAAAAAATTTCGAAAAAAAAAAGAGAAGAAAAAGAAAAAGAAAGAAATAAAGTTGTGAACCAAGGCAAAAAGAGTGTGCTTAAGAACCCTGGACACCTCCAATTGGGGACTTTAGCAAAGCTGAGTCACAATCTAAAAAGGTTCACCCAATTATGTGTCTGTGGCATGTATGTATCCGGTGGTAATACTGGAAGACAGAGTGCTTTGGGCCACAGCCAAGACTCATACACTAGCTATGTTCAAGAATCATTATACTTAACTAGGAGAATCAATAACACTATCTGAGTTCTGAGTTCTCATAGATGCCAATCATTCTGAACTTCAAAGGATAGAGTGAGATGCCAAAACTGTTCGGAGGCAAAAAGCTACTAGTCCCGCTCATCTAATTGGAACTATGTTTCTTTGATATTTTGGAGTCTATAGTATATTCTCTTCTTTTTATTCTATTTTGATTTTCAGTTGCTTGGGGACAAGCAACAATTTAAGTTTGGTGTTGTGATGAGCGGATAATTTGTATGCTTTTTGGCATTGTTTTTAGTGTGTTTTTAGTATGATTTAGTTAGTTTTTATTATATTTTTATTAGTTTTTAGCTAAAATTCACTTTTCTGGACTTTACTATGAGTTTGTGTGTTTTTCTGTGATTTCAGGTATTTTCTGGCTGAAATTGAGGGTCCTGAGCTACAGAAGCCCAATTGGCGCGCTCTCAACGGCATTGGAAAGTAGACATCCTGGGCTTTCCAGCAATATATGATAGTCCATACTTTGCCCAAGATTTGATGGCCCAAACCGGCGCTCAAAGTCACCCTCAGGAATTCCAGCGTTAAACGCTGGAACTGGCATAAAACTTGGAGTTAAACGCCCAAACTGGCATGAAAGCTGGCGTTTAACTCCAGAAAAGGTCTCTACACGAAAATGCTTCATTGCCCAGCCCAAGCACACACCAAGTGGGCCCGGAAGTGGATTTTTCTGTCATTTACTCATTTTTGTAAACCTTAGGATACTAGTTTACTATTAATAGGATCTTTTGACATTGTATCAGTACCTCATGACATTTTTACACATTTCATTGTACACTTTCCACGGCATGAGTCTCTAAACCCCATGGTTGGGGGTGAGGAGCTCTGCTGTGTCTTGATGGATTAATGCAATTACTACTGTTTCTTATTCAATCATGCTTGCTTCCATTCTAAGATATCACTTGCTCTTAACCCGGATGAATATGATGATCCGTGACACTCATCATCATTCTCAACCATGAACATGTGCCTGACAACCACCTCTGTTCTACTTTAGATTGAGTAGATATCTCTTGGATTCCTTAACCAAAATCTTCGTGGTATAAGCTAGAACTGATGGCGGCATTCAAGAGAATCCGGAAGGTCTAAACCTTGTCTGTGGTATTCTGAGTAGGATTCAATGATTGAATGACTGTGACGTGCTTCAAACTCCTAGCAGGCGGGGCGTTAGTGACAGACGCAAAAGGATCGATGGATTCTATTCCGGCCTGACTGAGAACCGACAGCTGATTAGCCATGCTGTGACAGAGCATAGGAACATTTTCACTGAGAGGATGGGAGGTAGCCACTGACAATGGTGAAACCCTACATACAGCTTGCCATGGAAGGAGCCTTGCGTGTTTGATGAAGAAGACAGTAGGAAAGCAGAGATTCAGAAGATGGAGCATCTCCAAAACCTCAACCAATTCTCCATTACTGCTAAACAAGTACTTATTTCATGTTCTTTTGCTTTTCACAATCAATCCTGATAATTTCTGATATCCTGACTAAGATTTACAAGATAACCATAGCTTGCTTCAAGCCGACAATCTCCGTGGGATCGACCCTTGCTCACGCAAGGTATTACTTGGACGACCCAGTGCACTTGCTGGTTAGTTGTGTGGGGTTGCAAAAGTGTTATTGCAATTTCGTGCACCAACGATCCACTGAGATTCAGCCCTTGTCGCTTCGATTCGTCCCTCCCCTTGAAAAATTTCACAAGTTAAAAAGTTCTCGGCACGAGGCCATAACTATTCCCCAGGAGAAGCCGGGGTTTTTTGAGGCAGGCCAAGGCCCGTGAAACGGAGACCGGGCAACGACCGCGGGGGTGCCCGGGCTAGGCATAGACCCGACCTGCACGGGCACCTGCCCAGGTGTGGACGGCCAGCATGTGTGCCTTGGCCGAATTTCGTCGACGCAATGATCTCGTTTATTCGAAAGGTGCTTGGGAAAAACTGCGTCGAAATTCGACCCCTACAGGAGTTCCGCCGAGCATGTCGGACAGAACAGGCACGTGGCCTGTTCAGGCCGGTCGGCCCCAGCGATTGCAACGGAGGACCCAAATTTCCACACATCACCGTTGGCTCGTGAGTTTTGCCTGAAGTTTTGTCGGGGCGTTAGGAATACTTTTTAAAGGCTGCGCGAAAAAATATCCCGGTCAAAAATGACCTTTCCTCTTTGGGGCGAGTCGCCCTCCCCCGCCCCCCTACCGCCCCCGGGGGAAGAATGGGCCGTATAGAACGCAAACGGATCCCCGAACGGCAAAACCGACCTCAATCGGCTTAACTTCTGTAACGGCTCGGCAGCCTATTATAGGGAGGCGTCCCCAGTTTCTCAGACTCGACCTGGCCGAAGGATTGCTGGGCGCAATGCCAGCACTACGCTCGATGCCTGGTCCCCCCGTAGGCAGTAAGACCCGGTACGCGGTCAACCGGGGAAGGACGTGGTCCGAGGGAGAGCTGGCACCCGCCGAGGTCGGGCCACGCCTAGACTCGGCACGTGGTCCACGTAGAAAGACGCGCCCGGGAAAGGGTGAGCAGGCACCCTGCGAGGCAGGTGGCGTTGCAACGTTGGCTGGGGGCGTTGCAACGGAGGCAGGTCGCGTTGCAACGGATGCCGGGCGAGTTGCAACGTTGGCTGGGCGGCGTTGCAACGGAGGCAGGTCGCGTTACAGCGTTGGCTGGGGGATAGTGCAACAGATGCCGGGCGCGTTGCGGCGTTGGCTGGGCGGCGTTGTAACGGAGGCAGGTCGCGTTGCAGCGTTGGCTGGGGGGCGGTGCAACAGATGCCGGGCGCGTTGCAGCGTTGGCTGGGGGCGGTGCAACGGATGCTGGGGTCCGTTGCAACGGAGGCGGGGCTCGTTGCAACGGATGCCGGACGCGTTGCAACGTTGGCCGGCGGCGTTGCAACGGATGCAGGGCGCGTTGCAACGTTGGCCGGGGGCGTTGCAACCTTGGCCGGGCACGTTGCAACCTTGGCCTAGGGGGTTGCAACGGAGGCAGGTCGCGTTGCAACGGATGCTGGGCGTGGTGCAACGGATGCTGGGGTCCGGTGCAACGGAGGCAGCGCGCGTTGCAGCGTTGGCTGGGGTCGTTGCAACGGAGGCAGGGCACCATGCAACGTTGGCCGTGGCCGATGCACCAGAGGCAGGGCGCGTTGCAGCGTTGGCTGGGGGCCGTTGCAACGGATGCTCGGCGCGGTGCAACGGATGCTGGGGTCCGTTGCAACGGAGGCAGGGCGCATTGCAGCGTTGGCTGGGGGCCGTTGCAACGGATGCTGGGCATGGTGCAACGGATGCTGGGGTCCGTTGCAACGGAGGCAGGGCGCGTTGCAACGTTGGCCGTGGCCGTTGCAACGGGGGCAAGTCGCGTTGCAACGTTGGCTGGGGGCCGTTGCAACGGATGCTGGCGCGGTGCAACGGATGCTGGGGTCCGTTGCAACGGAGGCAGGGTGCGTTGCAACGTTGGCTGGGGTCGTTGCAACGGAGTCGGGGCGCCATGCATCGTTGGCCGTGGCCGTTGCACCGGAGGCAGGGCGCGTTGCAGCGTTGGCTGGGCGCCGTTGCAACGGATGCTGGGCGCGGTGCAATGTTGGCTGGGGTCGTTGCAACGGAGGCAGGGCGCCCTGCAACGTTGGCCGTGGCCGTTGCACCGGAGGCAGGGCGCGTTGCAGCGTTGGCTGGGGGCCGTTGCAACGGATGCTGGACGTGGTGCAACGGATGCTGGGGTCCGTTGCAACGGAGGCAGGGCGCCATGCAACGTTGGCCGTGGCCGTTGCACCGGAGGCAGGGCGCGTTGCAGCGTTGGCTGGGGGCCGTTGCAACGGATGCTGGACGCGGTGCAACGGATGCTGGGGTCCGTTGCAACGGAGGCAGGGCGCGTTGCAACGTTGGCTGTGGCCGTTGCAACGGAGGCAGGTCGCGTTGCAACGTTGGCTGGGGGCCGTTGCAACGGATGCTGGCGCGGTGCAACGGATGCTGGGGTCCGTTGCAACGGAGGCAGGGCGCGTTGCAACGTTGGCCGTGGCCGTTGCAACTCAGGCAGGTCGCGTTGCAACGTTGGCTGGGGGCCGTTGCAACGGATGCTGGGCGCGGTGCAACGTTGGCTGGGGTCGTTGCAACGGAGGCAGGGCGCGATGCAACGTTGGCCGTGGCCGTTGCACCGGAGGCAGGGCGCGTTGCAGCGTTGGCTGGGGGCCGTTGCAACGGATGCTGGACGCGGTGCAACGGATGCTGGGGTCCGTTGCAACGGAGGCAGGACGCCATGCAACGTTGGCCGTGGCCGTTGCACCGGAGGCAGGGCGCGTTGCAGCGTTGGCTGGGGACCGTTGCAACGGATGCTGGACGCGGTGCAACGGATGCTGGGGTCCGTTTCAACGGAGGCAGGGCGCATTGCAACGTTGGCTGTGGCCGTTGCAACGGAGGCAGGTCGCGTTGCAACGTTGGCTGGGGGCCGTTGCAACGGATGCTGGCACGGTGCAACGGATGCTGGGGTCCGTTGCAACGGAGGTAGGGCGCGTTGCAACGTTGGCCGTGGCCGTTGCAACGGAGGCAGGTCGCGTTGCAACGTTTGCTGGGGGCCGTTGCAACGGATGCTGGCGCGGTGCAACGGATGCTGGGCGCGGTGCAACGGTGGCAGGTCGCGTTGCAACGTTGGCCGTGGCCGTTGCACCGGAGGCAGGGCGCGGTGCAACGTTGGCCGCGGCCGTTGCAACGGAGGCAGGTCGCGTTGCAACGGATGCTGGGCGCGATGCAACGGATGCTGGGCACGGTGCAACGGTGGCAGGTCACGTTGCAACGTTGGCCGTGGCCGTTGCACCGGAGGCAGGGCGCGGTGCAACGTTGGCCGGGGCCGTTGCAACGGAGGCAGGGCGGCATGCAACGTTGGCCGCGGCCGTTGCAACGGAGGCAGGGCGGCTTGCAACGGACGGTGGGCGCGTTGCAACGCATGCTGGGCGCGATGCATCGTTGGCTGCTAGCGTTGCAACGGAGGCTGGGTTTGGTGCATCGTTGGCTGGGAGCGTTGCAACGGAGGCACCGGCCGGTGCACGGCCGTTGCAACGGAGGGGCCAAATTTTCATATCTCACAATTGGCTCGTGAAATTTTCCTGAAATTTTGAGGGAACCTTGGTAATATTATTTAAAGGCTGCACAAAAAAATCCAGGTCAAAAATCGCACTTTTGCTCCGTTTTTCATTTTTTTTGAATTTCCTGCTTTTCGGGTGGGAAAAAAATCGGCAAAAAAAATCCACACGGTGTAAATTCACCAAATTTGGTGGATGGAAAGATCTTATTTTTGTAGAGATTGTCGCAAAAAACGGCGTCAAAATTCGACCTCTAGGGCAGTTTCCTCGAGTATGTCTCCTCGCGGAAAAGGATGTCTACCCGTGGCACTTTGGTAATGGCTCGGCAGCCTATTATAGGGGGGAGGGGTGTCGTGCTGCCAAAACTCGAGTTACCCAAAGGCTTGCTGGGCGCAATGCCAGCAAGATGCACGATGCCTTGCCATCCCCTAGGCACATGATGAGCGGATAATTTATACGCTTTTTGGCATAGTTTTTACATAGTTTTTAGAAAGTTTAAGCTACTTTTAAGGATGTTTTCTTTAGTTTTTATGTTAAATTCACATTTCTGGACTTTACTATGAGTTTGTGTGTTTTTCTGTGATTTCAGGTAAATTCTGACTGAAATTGAGGGATTTGAGCAAAACTCTGAAAAAGGCTGACAAAAGGACTGCTGATGCTGTTGGATTCTGACCTTCCTGCACTCGAAATGGATTTTCTGGAGCTACAGAACTCCAAATGGCGCGCTCTCAACGGCGTTGGAAAGTAGACATCCAGGGCTTTCCAGCAATATATAATAGTCCATACTTTATTCGAAGAATGACGACGTAACTTGGCGTTGAACGCCAAGTACATGCTGCTTTCTGGAGTTAAACGCCAGAAAAACGTCATGATCCGGAGTTGAACGCCCAAAACACGTCATAACTCAAAGTTCAACTCCAAGAGAAGCCTCAGCTCGTGGATTAATCAAGCTCAGCCCAAGCACACACCAAGTGGGCCCCGGAAGTGGATTTATGCATCATTTACTTACTCATGT
>NC_080386.1:64839996-64859996 GCF_014773155.1 Arachis stenosperma
ACGGATGCTGGGGTCCGTTGCAACGGAGGCAGGGCGCGTTGCAACGTTGGCCGTGGCCGTTGCAACGGAGGCAGGTCGCGTTGCAACGTTCGCTGGGGGCCGTTGCAACGGATGCTGGCGCGGTGCAACGGATGCTGGGGTCCGTTGCAATGGAGGCAGGGCGCGTTGCAACGTTGGCTGGGGTCGTTGCAACGGAGGCGGGGCGCCATGCATCGTTGGCCGTGGCCGTTGCACCGGAGGCAGGGCGCGTTGCAGCGTTGGCTGGGGGCCGTTGCAACGGATGCTGGACGTGGTGCAACAGATGCTGGGGTCCGTTGCAACGGAGGCAGGGCGCGTTGCAACGTTGGCTGTGGCCGTTGCAACGGAGGCAGGTTGCGTTGCAACGTTGGCTGGGGGCCGTTGCAACGGATGCTGGCGCGGAGCAACGGATGCAGGGGTCCGTTGCAACGGAGGTAGGGAGCGTTGCAACGTTGGCCGTGGCCGTTGCAACGGAGGCAGGTCGCGTTGCAACGTTGGCTGGGGGCCGTTGCAACGGATGCTGGCGCGGTTCAACGGATGCTGGGGTCCGTTGCAACGGAGGCAGGTGATGACAAGTCATCACATACCCATTTTTCAAGCTAATTTCACTTGTTTTGTTAGCATTTATGCACTTTCTTGCATCCTAAGTTAGTGATTTGGAGTGAAAATGCATAACTTCTATAAATCAAGCAACCACTATGAATTTAATGTTAATCATTGAGGTTTGAGCTAATTTTAATTGCATTTTAATTGATTTATAAGCCTCTTGAATTTAGTGATACTTTGAGTGGTTGTTTGGTTTATTATAGGTGAAGAAAAGAAAAGAAAATGAAAAGCGTGGCATAAAAAGTGTAGCCAAGAAAAAGAAATAGCGTGCCGCATCACAATGGAGGAAGCAACCTTGCCCTCCACAAGGGCAGAATGCCCTCTAGGAGGGCAGCATTAAGTGACCGAACCAAGAACTCAGCCTCCAGGGCCAAGTTCCTTGTGTGTTTGGGCGTTGTCTTCAACAACTCAGCCTATTCTTCAAGTTGGCAACGCCAACTTCTCTTCCAAGGCTGCCTGGCGTTATGCTCAACAACGCACCACATTCCTCAAGTTGGCAACGCCAACTTTGCTTCTTGGTTGCCTGGCGTTGTCCATAAAAACGCCCCCTATTTCCAAGTTGGCAACGCCAACTCCTCTTCCTGGCGTTGGCAAGAACAACGCCCATTATATCCAAGTTGGCAACGCCAACTTCTTGCCCAGCTTGCATCATTCTTGCTTCCATGCTTCCTTGTTTCATCACCTATCATCAACAAGGGAAATAGCTTCAAAGTCTTACCAATTCATGCAATAAATTTCATGAGATTCATTCATACTCATTCATATATGCATTCCTTAAATCATTTGCATGAATTTGGCTAGAATCAACATATTCCTTGGTATTCTCATGCATGGAAACAAAACTCATAAAAGGACTTGTTTATTTAGAGAAAATAAGTGAAATTAAGCTAAAACTAACTAAACTAACTAACTAATAAAGCAAATATGCACTTGCATCACAACACCAAACTTAAAGTATTGCTTGTCCTCAAGCAAATATAAAGGACTTTGTCACAAGAATTTAAGATATAAGACTTGAATGTTTTTCCAGAGAAGAATTTTTTCATTGAACATGTCATCCTCATTGTGTGATCATTAATTTATTGTAATTGAACACAACTATTCAACTTTTTCAATTAAAATGCTTGCTTCAATACTACATTGGTTAACTTCACTAGACTTCTTTTATACCTTAGCACATGACCCTTGAACCATTCTTTCCTTGATGCTTCTCTTCTTTTTTTTTTTTTTTTTTCATTTCAAATGAGCTCGAAATCTTGTCTTAAGGCGGCTCTTTAGCATAAGCTTTCAATCAACAATCCCAAACCAGTTGGTTCAAGTTGTTAAGTGTTGAGACACTCTTAAAGATTTACTAACTCAAGCCTCTTTCCTTAACACATTCAGTCACAGGCATATAACATTGAAATTTTGTTTGGATAGTGGTGTCCAGCACCTCTTTGGGTTGCTAAATGTTCTGTTATAGAGCTACTCTTGATTGTGGGTTTTCAATCGATAATCCCGAGTTAGTTAACTCAAGTTACCGGGTGATGAAGCACCCCTCGGATTTACTAGCCCAAGTATGTCTCTTAACATCAATCACCACAGACACATATCCAAATTATGTCATTGATGCCTAGCCTTTCAGTCTTTGTATTCTATTTTCTTTATTGTCAAGGTTATTTGTGCTTTTACTGATAAAGTCTTTGTGATCCTTAACCAAACTAGTCCTGTATAAGCAAGCATTCTTTTGAGTTTCTTGAACATTGCTTCTTTCACAATAAATATACTAGCATTTGCTTATGGGACAACATGATTCTTTTTAAGCTAGAATTCTCTCTGTTCTTGCATCAAACTACATCTTTTATTCCAATGACAAGTAAAAGTACTAAAGACAAGCAACCATTCCAAATCTGTGAGTGGTGATGCATGGAATGGGCAACATAAAAGACAATGCTTCAAAAAGAAAATGCATCCTAGAAGGTATACCATATTTCAGACATACATCTTCTTTATTTAATAAAACATAAAGAAAAACATAGGAACTTCACCACCTTTAGTCTTCATGTCCCTTTTCCTTGCTTGATTCTCCTTGCTTTCCTTTGCCTTTGGATCTTCTTTCTTCTTCTTTCTCAGCTCTCCTTGTTGTTTTGTTGTTGAATCTCCCTTTGGATCTTCTTTCTTTTTACTTCTCCGTTCTCCTTGTTGCTTTGTTGTTGCATCCCCCTTTGGATCTTCTCTTTGCCAAATTCCTGAGCTTATCATTGTCTCCTGTAGCCTCTGTTGATTGAATCTTACCCTTGCAAGTTCCTGCTCTTCAAATATCTTGCGAGCTTCATTAAAGGTCTTGATTTGTGGGTTGAGCAATGGGGGTGTGGAACAGAGGTAACTGAGCTTTTCTTGAGTGCATATATCATAGTCAAGTCTGTCCTTGTGTCTGGCTTCCCTGAACATTCTGCTTTCATTGAAACCTTTGTGAAATGTATCATGTCTAGCATCCAACCTATGGAGAAGCTCCCTTTGCTGAGCTTGCTCTTTCCTTAGTTGAGCTTGTTCTTCTATTACTTTCTCCATGGCTTTTCCGTATTCCACAGTTGAATTGTTGATGGCTTCTTGCATCTTGGCATATTGTTCTTGTTGTAGTTCCATCATGTGTGCTTGGTATTCATTTTGTTGGTTCATCCACTGAACTTGAACCCCTCTTTGTTGATCCATCAATTGCCAAAGGTCCCTTTGTTGTTGAGCTTGTTCCTCTTGGCTTCTTTGAATGTGTGAATATTGCCCAGAAATTCCTTCTAAGGCGGCTTGGAGTTGATTCATGTTCAAGGTGTGGGATTCATCCATTTCTTGAGGCTCCTCCTCTTGTCTTACTTCTTTCCTTTTCTTCCTTCTTGCTAAAGGTTGCCTTTCCAATTGGGTTGTGGTGATAAACTCCAACCTTTCTTTGGTGAGAGGCTTTCCAATGGAGACCACATCAGTTTCTTCAAATTCTTCTAGAGGCACTCCAGCTTCTTCACATAGGCGCAGAATAGTGCTAGGATATCCTAGCCAGCTGTCCTGTTTGACCTTTTGAGCTATGTCAATGATGTTCTTGGCTATAATGTCTCCAACATTGATTTCTCCTCCTTTCATTATGCAATGGATCATTATTGCTCTATTCACCGTTACCTCAGAATTATTTGAAGTGGAGATCAATGATCTCCTCACTATGTCATGCCATCCTTTAGCTTGAGGTATGAGATCACCTCTCCGAAGTTTGAGTGGTTGTCCATGTGAATCCAACACCCAATCCGTGCCTATTCTGCATAAGTCACTCACCACATCCACATATCTTGGGTCATTTTCAACCCTTTCTTCATAGCTAGGTCGTTTGAACTGTTTTGCCTTGACTTTTAGCACCCTGTTGATGGTGTCCGGGCTAAAATCAACAGTCACACCTCTTACATAACTCATGTAAGGTTCTTCATCATCATATTCTCTTATCACATTAGTGTAGAACTCGTGGATGAGAAGCATGCTCACTTCTTGAGGTTGGTCACAGAGAAGCTCCCATCCCCTTTTTCTGATTATTTTTTGTATCTCAGGGTATTCATCTTTCTTTAGCTTGAAAGGTAACTCCGGAACAACATCTTTGCTTGACATCCAACTAAAGATGCGCTCATTGTGTTTGGATTTGAATCTTCTTTCATCAAATTCATCTTCTCTCCTATCTCTTGATGATGAGGCCATTGAGATTCACTTGCAAGGTTGAATCTCCCCAACACCAAACTTAGATGAGTGCTTGTCCTCAAGCACAAGGAAAATGGTTGTGAATGGGAGAGATGTATGGCCACAATGTGACTTAGGCAAGCTAGAAAATGATGGTGAGGGGAGGTGGAGTGTTTCGGTTATATGAGAAGATGTGATGCTCCAAGAGTTTCGTTGGGTAAAGATGAGGTTCAAGGCTAGAATTTGTGAAACATGGAATAGGTTGGAGGTTGAGTATGGGTTCGGGTAATGAAATGAGGTTATGGGGGTAGAAGAATGAATGGTGAAGAATGAGGTTTGATGAATGTGGTTGAAGTATTTAAGGTGAAAGTTGGTGGGGAGGCATGGTTCTAGTGGCATTTAAGGCTCGGTCATGGCATGGGGAGCATGCTTCCTTGTGCCCAATGCATGTTGAGTTGTTTTTCCCCATGCACCAAGTTCAAAACTCATGTGACTTCCCTTCCTTGTGTATCCGTGACCTCACTCACCAAGATTCCCCATCATTTCTTTCTTTCTTTCATTATATGCTTCCAAGATTCCCCATCACTTCTTTCTTTCTTTCCTGCAACAAAATTCCAAAAGTTTGAGATTCTTAAAGTGACATTAATGGCTAAAAACTTATGATGATATTCCTATGCAAAATTGACTAAACTAACATTAAGATTTGTAAATTGATTCCCTAATCTAATTTTTTCTAGCATTAATAATGTAAGTAAAGACACCAAACTTAGTTTGTGACTAAGTGTTCTATGGAATTAATTCCAAAGATAGCCACATCAAACTTAGTAATTTACCTACATTAGATGCTATTTCACGTTTTTTTTTTTTTTTAACCAAAATAGATGACTATACTTTCATAGTCTAGTATTTTCGTGTATGTATGGACACCAAACTTAGTGCCTTGCATACACCATGTACTAGTCTACTTAATCATTATTGACTACTAAAGTATGAAAATAAAAGACTCCCTGAGCATGGGTTGCCTCCCATGAAGCGCTTTGTTTATTGTCCTTAGCTCGACATTGCAACTTCCTTGCTCATGTTAAGAGTTGCACACTCTCTTCCTTGCTCCAAGGGCCACCAAAGTAGTGCTTCACCCTATGTCCATTAGCTGTGAAGGTTTGTTTTGAGGCTTCATCAAGTAATTCGACATAGCCATGAGGTGATACTTTGGTGATAGTGTATGGACCAGTCCATCTAGACCTCAGCTTCCCAGGGAAGAACTTCAATCTTGAATTGAATAACAACACCCTTTGACCTGGTTCGAATGTTCTTTGAGAGATCCTCTTATCATGCCATCTCTTTGCTCTCTCTTTGTATATTTTGGCATTGTCATATGCCTCCAATCTGAACTCCTCAAGTTCATTGAGTTGTAACAACCTCTTCTCTCCTGCTGCTTGAGCATCTAAATTCAGAAGTTTGGTGGCCCAAAAGGCCTTATGTTCAAGCTCCACAGGGAGGTGGCATGCCTTTCCATACACCAACTGAAATGGAGATTTTCCTATGGGTGTCTTGAAGGCTGTTCTATATGCCCAAAGTGCATCATCCAGCTTCCTAACCCAATCCTTTCTTGTTGTTCCCACAGTTTTCTCCAAGATCCTTTTTAGCTCTCTGTTGGCAAGTTCAGCTTGCCCATTGGTTTGTGGGTGGTATGGTGTAGCCACTTTGTGAGTAACACCATATTTGTGGAGTAAGGAGTTTAGTTGCTTGTTGCAAAAGTGGCTTCCCCCATCACTTATAAGTCCTTTGGGCACTCCAAATCTAGTGAAGATGTTCTTCTTGAGGAATTGCAAGACCACGTTGGTATCACATGTGGTGGTGGCTATTGCTTCTACCCATTTGGAGACATACTCTACTGCTACCAAGATGTATTTGAATGTGTAGGATGGAGGAAAAGGTCCCATAAAATCTATTCCCCACAGATCAAAGAGTTCCACTTCCAAAATGAACTTCTGAGGCATCTCATTTTTCTTTGACAAACCCCCTGTTCTTTGACATTCATTGCAATGGCTCACAAACTCTCTAGCATCCTTGAAGATTGAAGGCCAGTAGAAACCACTTTGAAGGACTTTTGCAGCCGTTCTTTCAGCCCCAAAATGACCACCATAATTAGAGTTGTGACAATGCCATAGTATGTCTTTCATCTCATCCTCTGACACACATCTTCTTATCATTCCATCTGGGCATCTTTTGAACAAGAATGGGTCATCCCAGAAGAAGAACCTAGCCTCATGTAGTAGCTTCTTGACTTGTTTTGTGTACTCTTGTGGAATGATTCTTCCTGCCTTGTAGTTGGCCATGTCTGCAAACCAAGGGACATGTTGAATGTGCAAGAGATGCTCATCTGGGAATTCTTCATTTATTGATGGGAGGTTGTCTTGACATGCATCTTGTGGCACCCTTGATAAGTGATCAGCAACTTGATTTTCATTGCCCTTTCTATCTTTGATCTCAATGTCAAACTCTTGTAGGAGTAGCACCCATCGGATTAGCCTTGGTTTGGCATCCTGTTTTGACATAAGATACTTAAGAGCAGCATGGTCAGTATACACTAAGACTTTAGATCCAATCAAATATTGTCTAAACTTATCAAAAGCGTATACCACAGCTAGTAGCTCTTTCTCTGTTGTGGTGTAGTTCTTTTGAGCTTCATTTAATACCTTACTTGCATAGTAGATAACATGAAGCTTCTTTTCCTTCCTTTGCCCCAACACAGCACCAATTGCAAGATTGCTTGCATCACACATGAGTTCAAAAGGTAGTCCCCAAGTTGGGGGTGTGATGATTGGTGCTGTGGTGAGCTTAGCTTTTAGAGTTTCAAAAGCATGTTTGCATTCATCATCAAAGATAAAAGGATTTTCTACCACCAGCAGATTGCTTAGTGGCTTTGCTATTTTGGAAAAATCTTTGATGAATCTCCTATAAAATCCAGCATGTCCTAAGAAACTTCTAACAGCTTTCACACTAGTTGGCAAAGGAAGTTTTCTATAATTTCTACTTTTGCCTTGTCAACTCTATACCCTTTCTTGAAATTTTGTGACCAAGAACAATGCCTTCGGGTACCATGAAATGGCATTTCTCCCAATTCAAAACTAAATTGGTTTCTTGGCACCTTTTCAAGACTAAGGTAAGATGGTGCAAGCAAGTATTGAAGGAATCACCAAAAACAGAGAAATCATCCATGAATACTTCAATAAATTTTTCTACCATGTCTGAGAAGATTGATAGCATGCATCTTTGAAAGGTAGCTGGGGCATTGCAAAGTCCAAATGGCATTCTCCTATATGCAAAAACTCCAAAGGGACAAGTGAAGGAGGTCTTCTCTTGATCCATGGGGTCAACCACTATCTGATTATATCCAGAATATCCATCAAGAAAACAGTAGTAGGCATGGCCAGCCAACCTTTCAAGCATCTGATCAATGAAAGGGAGAGGAAAGTGGTCTTTTCGTGTGGCATCATTCAGCCTCCTATAGTCTATGCACATCCTCCACCCTGTCACTGTTCGTGTTGGAATAAGCTCATTCTTCTCATTAACAATGACAGTCATCCCCCCTTTCTTGGGTACTACTTGCACTGGACTGACCCATGGGCTGTCAGATATAGGGTAGATGATCCCAGCTTTACACAACTTCAGAACTTCCTTTTGAACAACCTCCTTCATTGTGGGGTTCAATCTTCTTTGAGGTTGTACCACTGGTTTGGAATTCTCCTCCAAGAGTATCTTGTGCATGCATATGGCAGGGCTTATGCCTTTCAAGTCATCAATGGTCCACCCCAAAGCCTCTTTGTGAGCTTTCAACACCATAAGGAGCTTTTCTTCTTCCTCTGCATTCAATGTGGAATTGATGATCACTGGGAAACTATCCTTCTCACCAAGGAATGCATATTTAAGATGAGGGGGTAGTGGTTTCAACTCTTGTTGTGGTGCCTCTTCTTTTGTAGCTTCACTTGGTTCCTCTGATGCTTCCAACTTGTTCTCTTCTTGTCCCTTGATGTTATGGACTTCTTCTTGTTTCATTTGATGGTTTGTGTCAAGTACTTCTTCAACCAAAGAGTCCACTACATCAATCCTCATGCAACTTTCTTTCTCAACGGGGTGTTGCATTGCTTTGAACACATTTATGGTCATTTGCTCATCATGCACTCTAAAAATCATTTCTCCCTTTTCCACATCAATGATTGTTCTAGCTGTAGCCAAAAAGGGTCTACCAAGAATGACTGAATTGTTTCCCTCTTCATCCATGTCTAGGACCACAAAATCAGCTGGGAAAATGAAGTTTCCCACCTTCACCAAGAGGTTCTCAACTACTCCATTTGGTATTTTGATGGATCTGTCAGCAAGTTGGAGTGACATCCTTGTGGGTTTAAGCTCTTCAATCATCATTTTCTTCATCATGGTAAGGGGCATTAAGTTAATGCTTGCTCCCAGATCACAAAGTGACTTGTCAACAGCCATGCTCCCAATCGTGCAAGGTATGAGAAAGCTGCCAGGGTCTTTGAGTTTTGGAGGTAACCCTTTTTGAATGATGGCACTGCACTCTTGATTGAGAATCACCGTTTCTTTTTCTTGCCAACTTCTCTTCTTGGTGATCAATTCCTTAAGAAACTTTGCATATAATGGCATCTGTTCTAGAGCTTCTGCCAATGGGATGTTGATTTCAAGCTTCTTGAAGATTTCTAAGAACCTTGGGAATTGTTGGTCTTTTGCTCCTTTGTGTATCCTAGTTGGGTACGGAAGCTTGGGTACATAAGCTTTTACTCCTTCATTCTTGTTTTCTTTTTGTGGATTCACACTCTCCTTGCCACCATGGTTGCTTCCTTGATTGGGTGGTTTGCCTTGTGGCTTGACAACCTCTTTGCCTTTGTTAGATGTTGAAGCCTTTTCTTCATCTTGCCTTTCCACTTGTGTCTCCACTGTGTCTTGCTCTTTGGGTTTTGTTGCTTCTTTATTCGAACTTTCACCAACTACCTTGCCACTCCTTAACTGCAAAGCCTTACATTCTTCTCTTGGGTTGGGTATTGTGTCACTTGGGAGAACATTGGTTGGTTTCTCGGCTTGTTTGGCTAATTGTCCCACTTGTCTCTCAATGTTCTTCATAGTGACCGCTTGTTCCTGTTGTCCCTTAGCTAAAGCTTGAGTGGTTTGAGCAAGTGCTTGCAAGGTTGCTTCCAGATTTGAGATTCTGGCCTCATGATGGTCAATTGGAGGTATGATGGGGGTTGATTGTTGTTGGAAGTTGTTGGGCGGATTAGTGTGGAAATTTTGTGTGTTGGATGTTGGTGCAGGGAAGTTGTTTTGGTGGGTTTGGGAGTTATTATGAGGGTGTTGATATGTGTTTTGTGTTTTTCTATATTGGTTAGTGTTGGTGGCATGGTGATTTTGGTTATTTGTGTTGCGGTTGTGGTTATGGTTGTTGTTCTTTTGCCAATGGTTTTCACCCCACTTTAGATTGGGATGATTCTTCCAAGATGAGTTGTATGTATCACCATGAAATTCATCCTGAGAATTTGAAGTGTTCTGCATGTATTGAACTTGTTCTTGTGGTTGTTCAACCGTGGTCCCTTCACCTTGGCCCCATTCAAGTGATGGTTGATTTGTTGTGTTCACTGCTGCAAGTTGCATGCCATCCATTCTCTTTGTTATCATCTCCATTTGTTGTTGGATTTGTTGGTGCATTAACTTGTTTTGTGCCAAGATAGCATCAACACCTTCAAGCTCCATTACACCTTTCTTTGGGGTTGGATTATGCTGCCTCTCTGATGAGTAGTAATATTGATTGTTTGCCACAATCTCAATGAGGTCTTGAGCCTCCTCAGCAGTTTTCATCATGTTGAGTGATCCCCCGGATGAGTAATCTAGTCCTTTCCTTGCTTCTGGACTTAGGCCTTCATAGAAATTTTGGAGTTTAACCCAATCACTAAACATGTCAGGTGGGCATCTTCTCATTAGTGCCTTGTACCTTTCCCAGGCTTCATATAATGACTCCCCATCCATTTGCCTAAAAGTCTGAACCTCTGTCTTCAACTTGATGATCTTTTGAGGTGGGTAGAACTTTGCTAGAAATCTTCTCATCACTTCATTCCAATCATTGAGGCTTTCCTTGGGGAATGACTCTAGCCATTGAGTGGCTTTGTCCCTCAAAGAGAATGGAAATAGTAACAACTTGTAGACATCTGGATGCACTCCATTTGTCTTCACAGTATTGCATATCCTCAGAAAAACAGATAGATGTTGATTTGGGTCTTCAAGAGGTCCCCCTCCATAAGAGCAATTATTCTGTACCAAAGTGATGAGCTGAGGTTTTAACTCAAAGTTATTGGCCTGAACATTTGGAGTGGCTATACTACTCCCACAATGTCTTGGGTCAGGGATAGTATACGAGGATAACACCCTTCTAGCTTGTCCACCATTATTGTTGACCCCTCCAGGAGGATTGTGCATCTCATCCTCCATGACTTGATCTTCTCCCTCTGATTCCTCTGACCCTTCTTCACCAACTATGAACTTTCCTCTTTCTGCTCTCCTTATCCTTCGGAGGGTTCTCTCGTCCTCAATATTACGTCTACTAGCTCCTGACATACACAAACAAACCAAAATCACAAGTGAGACACTCTAAAACTAGAGTGGAATTGGAGTTAGTGAAACAAAGTATCAAACAGTTAGTGGGCTTAACAAAAATACTAAAAAAAATGCTTAATCTAAACCACCTTTCACTTAATCATTGTCAATCTTTCCAATCCCCGGCAACGGCGCCAAAAACTTGATACGTAAAAATTAAGATTTACGTGTAACCGGCAAGTATACCGGGTCGTATCAAGTAATAAGACTCACTAGGAGTAAGGTCGATCCCACGAGGATTGGTAGATCAAGCAACTTTAGTTAAATGGAAAGTTTAGTCAAGCAGACACAATTTTGATTTTATGAGTAATGTGACTTTTGAACATAGTTGCAGGAATTTAAATGGCAATTAAGAGCAAGAATATAGAAATAAACTGAAAGTAAATAGCTGAAACTTAAATTGCAAGAAACTTAAATAACATGAAAGATAAATGGCAAGAAATTAAAGGGTGCAGAAATTTAAAGAACATAAGAATAAATGACAAGAATTAAAGGAGCAAAATGTAAATGACAAGAAGAGTAAATTGACAGAATGTAGAAGGGAATTGGGTTGTGGGAAATTAAACAACTAGAAGCAAAAGAAATAAGGATTGATGATAGAGAGGATCATTAGGGATCAGAGATGCAAGTTATCATGAATTGATGTTAGTCAAATCCTTCTCAATCATGGTGTAGATCCATGGCAAGTGGGTAATTGAATCCCAATCTCTTGGTGATTCAATTTCTCTCAACATAACCAAATGCCACTCTCGTGATCTATTTGTTCATGAGAAGAGATGAAGCTCCTTTCTAATCCAGCCACACAATTCCCATAATCTCAACCAAGGAGAGTTACATCTCACATACTAACCAAGATGTATTGATTAAGGAAATCATGAAATGATGAACTCTAAACTGAATTATGTGGCTCCTTCCTCAAATTCACCACATAATTCATATAGATTAACCCCTCTCTCGATGGTGGTTGAATCTTTGAAGAACAAGAGTTCCCTCTTTAGATCAACCACTAAAATTGAGGAGGAAGAGATGAATTCACCAACTCATTTCAACAAGCAGAGCTCATCCCCCTAATGAATGGGGTTTAGTGAATCATAGCTCCAATATTAACAACAATTGTCATGAATGAAAATTAAGCTAAGTATAAAGAAAGATGATGAAGAGTAAGGAAAATGCTTAAAGCTTAAGAAAAATGAAGAAGAAAAGTTCCCAAGAAGAACCCCAAAATAGCTCTCTGGTTCTCCTCCCGGAAGTACCAAAGAGTTCTCCAATACAAGTGCTAAAAAGTGTAAAAATGTCTAAGTGTCAAAGAGTAAAAGTAAAAGTGTCAAAAGTCCCCCACAAGTACATCAATCTCTTCTATTTATACTACTCTAAAACTCCTTCAGAGATCTTCAATTTGAGACTAGCAATGTGGGCTTTCTCATTGTTCAATTCTTGGCTCAATTGATGAAGTTTTTGGCCTTTGTGAGGAATAGAGGAAGCAAAGCAAGTTAGCAACCTTTCTGGCCCATTGAGGGGCGTTATTGGAAATAACTCCAGGCTTAAGGCACGTTGGCAACGTGCAGGCCATTTTCCTGGAAGTGAAGTGTGAGATTTGGGCGTTGCTAGCCCAAGTTGTTGCTAACAACTTGCTTTTCCTCTTCTTGGCTCTTCTTTCATGCTAAATGTAGCCCAGAATTTGAGTGTCAACCTTCTGCCTCAATATGGACTATTAAACATCATTGGAAATCTCTTGATGTCTATTTTTCAATGCCACTGGAATCACCTCATTTGGACTTTCCTAGCTCAAGTTATGCTTCCTCAAAGAAGGTAAGGTCAAGCTGCCAAGTTGTTGCCAAAAACGCACCTTCTTCTCCAAGTTGGCAACGTGCTCGTGCCTAGCCTCCCAAGGCAGGGGCTTGGGGCTGGCGTTGTTGCAAAACACGCCCCCTTAATGCACGTTGGCAACGTGCTCGTGCCCCCCCTCCAGGGCTCATCTCTAGCTCCCTTGAATTTCACTTCATGTTCTTGTTTTTAGGGCCTAAAGATGACTCTGGTTTGGCTCCAATCTTGTGCTCCACCATAGACTATTATATATGGTTGGAAAGCTCTGAATGTTAGCTTTCCAACGCAACTGGAAGCACTCAATTTGGATCTCTGTAGCTCAAGATATCTTCCATTGAAGTGGACATGTTCAGGCTGCCTTGTTGGAGTTGTTGTGGATAACGCCCCATATATTCCAAGTTAGCAACGTGCATCACCATTTCCTGGCGTTGTTGATGAACACTCCTTCTCTTCAGCACGTTGGCAACGTGCTCGAGCCTTTCTCAAGGCTCCAAGTTTGCTTCCTGGCGTTGGCAATGTGAATGGTGAGGCTTGTGGGCGTTAGCAACGTGAATGATGCCTCTCCCTGGCGTTAGCAACTTGGTTGGCAAGGCTTGGCGTTGGCAACTTGATTTTGGCGTTGGCAACGTGCATGGCAAGGCTTGTGGGCGTTGGCAACGTGAATGGTGCGGCCATTGGGCGTTGGCAACCTGGTTGGTGCGGCCATTGGGCGTTGGCAACCTGGTTGGCACCAAGACTTAGTGCCTAGCCAAGCACCCATTTCTGGCGTTGCCTTGAATAACGCCAGTGAAGTAGCACGTTGGCAACGTGCTCGAGCTTGCTTCCTATGGTGCCAAAGTTGCTTGGTTGTGTGGCGTTGTTAGCCTGCGTTGTCCTCAAACACGCCCCTCATCTCTAGGCTGGCAACGTGCTCGAGGCTCCAAATTAGCTCCTCAAGATTGCTTGGGTGGGCGTTGGCAACGTGGTTCTAGAGTTGGCAACGCCAGCTCTTCCTCCAGGGCCAAGTTCCTTGTGTGTGTGGGCGTTGGCAACGTGGTTCTAGAGTTGGCAACGCCAGCTCTTCCTCCAGGGCCAAGTTCCTTGTGTGTTTGGGCGTTGTCTTCAACAACTCAGCCTATTCTTCAAGTTGGCAACGCCAACTTCTCTTCCAAGGCTGCCTGGCGTTATGCTCAACAACGCACCACATTCCTCAAGTTGGCAACGCCAACTTTGCTTCTTGGTTGCCTGGCGTTGTCCATAAAAACGCCCCCTATTTCCAAGTTGGCAACGCCAACTCCTCTTCCTGGCGTTGGCAAGAACAACGCCCATTATATCCAAGTTGGCAACGCCAACTTCTTGCCCAGCTTGCATCATTCTTGCTTCCATGCTTCCTTGTTTCATCACCTATCATCAACAAGGGAAATAGCTTCAAAGTCTTACCAATTCATGCAATAAATTTCATGAGATTCATTCATACTCATTCATATATGCATTCCTTAAATCATTTGCATGAATTTGGCTAGAATCAACATATTCCTTGGTATTCTCATGCATGGAAACAAAACTCATAAAAGGACTTGTTTATTTAGAGAAAATAAGTGAAATTAAGCTAAAACTAACTAAACTAACTAACTAATAAAGCAAATATGCACTTGCATCACCTGTGCGCCCCCGCGAGGGGCAATGCGGCGTGCGCGGCCCAACGCTAGGCCAGGCTTGGTGTGGCGCACGACGCGGATGACCGATATCCGTGCGGCGGGTGTGCCGTGCGCCGGGGGCAACGCGACGTCCCCGTCCTATTACTTGGAGGGGGCAAGTCGCGGAAGACGGCTTTCGGTTTGTGTCTACTCTGGTGGGGCATCGCGTTGTGCTCGGCCTTGCTCTAGGCTCGACCTACGACGGGTCCCGACCTGGTGTGGCTTGCTCTTGTGACTCGTTCACGTGGCTCGTTCTAGACGGTGCGGCTTTTCGGTTCTGGCCGAAGCAGGTGACGCTTCGGCCTGTCCCTCGAGTATCCTTCGTCGCCTCCTTTGAACCCTGCCCAGCAGCATTGGCTCGGCCCTCCCGTATGCTTCCGCTTGCCTGCACGCGGCTTGGCGTGCGGGGCGCGGTTCGTCCGGGCGTGCTGGGTTTGCGGACCGTGGTGGCGGATGAGCGGTGTGTGGGTCCTGAGTGCTGTCTGGCTCGTTGCCTCGCGTAATGAACGGGCGCACCGGACTCTCTTCATGTGTCAGCTCGAGCGACGGCGCTCGTTCCACGGTTGTGCGGCTCCTGTGTTTCCTACCCCGCGGTGTGGTATCCCTGCCTTGCCCCAACCTTTCCTCTCTGCAGTCCCCTCGTGGGATTGCCAGGGGAGTTCCAAGACATGCCCGTGGTCCTACCCGTCTCGGCGCTCTGTGAGGCAACGGTGGCCTGCGTGCGTGTTCTGTTCTCGCGGGTGCGGTGCACGCGGTCCAGACGGGGTCTTACATCCCCGTCTGTCCCTCAGATGATTCGGTTTCTCGGAAAGATGCCTGCCGCCGTGTCCGTCCAAAGCTTCCTGATGGTGTTTTTGTGGAAAAATGAATTTCCAACACACAAATCCAACCGGCAAGTGTACCGGGTCGCATCAAGTAGTAATAACTCACTTAGAGTGAGGTCGATCCCACAGGGATTGATGGATCAAGCAATTTTAGTGGGTGATTAGTTTAGTCAAGCTAACATTGAAGTGGATTGTGTGAAATTGTAGCCAACAGAAAGTAAATTGACAAGAATTGTAAATGACAGAATGTAAATAGGCAGAAAGCTTAGAGAACAAGCAATGTAAATTGCAGAAACTTAAATGACAAGAAATGTAAATTGCTTGAATCTTAAATGGGTCAGGGATGTGGGATTGCAAAAATTAAACCAGCAAAGGTAAATTGCATTAAAAGAGACAATTGAATTGCAGTGAAGTAAATCTCAAACAGAAGAGTAAATGCCTTGAAGAATTTAGAACAGAAAAGCAATGCTCAAGTTGCAGCAAATTAAAAGTGATCGAAGATCTCAGGAGTGGAGGAGACTAGATAACAAGTCTAGATCTCAAATCCTTCCTTAATCCAACAAGAACAATTGCAAAAGGAATAAAGGAAAACAGATTGCAGAATCTAAACGAAGAAGAAGCAAATTGCAGCAATCAATTAAGTAGAAGATGAATTTAAATAAAACAGAAATTCAAACAGAATAGGAAATTAAAGTGCAGCAAGGTTCACAGAAGAACCAAAAGCAAAATTTGGTCTCAGGTCTCAAGAGACTAGGTAACAGAGCCTAGATCTCTATTTGCCTTCCTAGATCCAAGCTCACAAAGCAATTGACAAGAATTAGAAGAAGAAGCAGTAAAGAGAACTGAAATTGGATTCAATTATGCAGAAAATGATTAAAGGAATTTTGAATGGAGGTTGAGACAGAATTTCCTCAACTCTTCACACCCAAAATTCAAAACAAGAAAATTAAGAAGACCCAAGCAAGAACGAGGAAGAAGAGAGATCAATTCTCCCTCCCAATTCTCTAGCAAATTCCCAAGTTCAAAATTAAAATGCAAGTATAAAGGAAAATTCAAAGATAAAGTCTCTAGCCTCCCAATTACATAAAACTAGCTCCTATTTATACACTTTCTATTCTTGGATTTTGGGGTTTGGATGGGCTTTTGATTTGGTGAAGAAATGAATTAAAATGGGATTTTAGTTTGAATTTTCGGCCCATGAAAATTCACTCCCAGGAGGCTGCCCTGCCCTTGTGGAGGGCAGGGCAGAAATTTGGTGCATGGTGCATGAGGTTGGTGCAGCCTTGGTGCGTGTTGATGCGAGTTGGTGCGGCCATGGTGCTGCCAGGAACGCAAAACGCTGCCCTGCCCGCGCCAAGGGCAGGGCAGAAAATTGTGGTGCTGCCAGGAGAGGATCGTGGTGCGCGCTGGTGCTGCCAGGGAAGGATTTGGTGCGCCAGATTTGTTTCTTGGTGCGCCAAATTTGTGCACCATCCAAGTGCTGCCCTGCCCGCGCCAAGGGCAGGGCAATGTTCCTTCCTTCACTTCCCAAGTTCGAATCACGGAGGAGGCAAACACGCTACATCATTTTCCTTGGCTTTTTTTGCTTATTTTTGGCCCTTAAAGATGCCTCTCGTTCCTGCCTCAATTCTGCGCCAAATATAGATGGTGATATATCGTTGGAAAGCTCTGAATGTCAGCTTTCCAACGCAACTGGAAGCACATCAATCGGACGTCTGTAGCTCAAGTTATAGCCCTTTGAAGGAGGCATGGTCATGCTGTTAGCGCCCAGATTTTAACTTAGCCAAAATTTTGCTTCCAAGACTTAATGTGCATCACGATCCTGCCCTTGGCAAGGGCAGGGCAGAATCGTGCTGGCTGCTTCCTTCCTTGATTTTGTCATGGGCCACGCTTTTAAAAGCGTGGCCTAAGGCTCCAAAGTGTACCCCAACTTCAAAGTGTACCCCAAAGCTCTTTTTTTCTCTTTTTTTGTGCTTCTTTGCTTCTTTTTCTTCTTATTTCCTACAAGATTTATAAAATTAAAATATCAAGAAAATATATCATTTAAGTACAAAAAGCATTCAATATTTAAGCACAAATCATCAATTTCTTGTATGAAAAAGCATAGAAAAAGGGTATATGATGACTTGTCATCACAACACCAAACTTAAACCTTGCTTGTCCCCAAGCAAGAAAAGAATCATGCAATAAAGATTGACAATCCAAGGTAAGAAGAATAGCAACTCAATGTTCATGATAAGCTAGTTTTCTATGCATGCTACAATTACAAAAGAGATGTAAATGATTGATGCTTCTATCTAGCTTATTTTATGAAATCATTTTCTTATAATTCTTCCTTGAAACAAGCTTTTGATTTTTCTTTTTTTTTTTAGCTTCTCCTTTTGGGTGCTTTGCCCCATGAGTTAATAACAAAGCTACGACATCTAAATGCTTTGTTTTCAAGTATTACCACTTGATACATAAGCACCACAAGCATTTAATTAGAGGACTTCATTAAGCTCATTTTTTCTTTTCTTTTCTTGACTCTCTAATCATTGATGCTCAGAGCCTTGAGCTTTGAGGGAGTGCTTTTGCACTTGAGCCTAGCCTTGACTTCTAAGTGTTTTATTTTCAAGCATTTGGCTTGATACATAAACACCACAAGCACTTAGCAAATAAGTTGCCATTGGTACTCAGAGCCTTCAGCTTTCTCATTCTTTCCCTTTTCTTTTCTTGCTTTAATTGTATTTGCTTCTTCAAGGTTTTCATGATTTCAAAAGATTTCACAAAATGTACTAGATGAAAAACTTCAATTAAATAAAATCCAATGCAATTGAGCAACAATCAATCATACTAGCTTTCCAATACTTGTATGCACATGCTAAAATCTTCTTTAATGCCTTGTTTGTTTATGATCATGATGCTTTTTTGCTTTTGGATTCACAAAACTCAAGTTGGTAGTCATAATGTCACAACAACATGTTTCAAATCAAAATTTAGGCTATGCTTATTCATACCACACATGCATACAAAGAAGATAATGTGACAATCATGCAATTTAAAGTGCTAGAAATAAATGAGAGGAAAAGGAACTTTACAACCTTGTAATCCATCTTCTCTATTGTTGTCATTTTCCTCCCATTCTTCTCCTTCCCATACCAAATTAGAATGCTTGCTCTTCCTCAAACAGCAATTAGAACAATGGTGGTGGGGTCTAAAATAGATCATGAATGTCTCACACAAAAGGATGTCAGTAGCATATGTGTTTAGGCAAGCAAGATTAAGAGTAACCATCAAGGCACAGAGAAATAAAAACACTATGATTGCAAACATAAGATGGTGTGCATGATACATTGCATAAAAATATAAGTGGCACACAAAACTTAGTGTGACACTTTCTCTTGGAATTGATGCAAGTATCTTGTAAGTATTTGAACCAAATTTTGTTGCATAGCAACACCAAACTTAGAATGCAATCATATGTCAATTTATTTGAACTAAAACTAAACAAAAGAAACTGTTATATGTTAAATACAATCACCGAGCCAAGAATATGTCATGAATAAGGATCTCTTGGTGATATATTAACAAAAACAGTTAAGAAGCAAAATAAGTGGAAGTATTAAAAATAAAGAAGTAACTAAAGCAAACAGAATAATAAAGTGTCAAACCAAAAGAAAAACAACACTACAAAGGCCTTATGATTATGCAGACAAGTGGTGTTGCTTAATGAATTGCATAAAAAATAAGTGGCACACCAAACTTAGAATCTTGGTGTGTCACTTTCATTTTTGATTTGATGCAATCATCCAAAAAGATTGAGAACAATTTGTTGCAAGGCAACACCAAACTTAGAATGTAACCATATGCCAATTTATTGAATTTAAACAAAGCATAGAAAGAAATGTACCTACGGTTGGGTTACCTCCCAACAAGTGCTCTTTTAGTGTCATTAGCTTGACATGTTGCTCTTCACTTTCTTCCTCTTCTTCCAATTGGTTAAGAGGAATGACTCCAAGAGGGGAGAAGTTTCAGCTCTTATCCCCTTTCTTGGTTTCCTCTCAGCAAGCTTTCTTTTGAAGTTGGCTTGGTTGAGCTTGCTTGCTGACTTAGGGACAGAATTGGTGCTCTTGTTAGTTGCCTTCACTTCTTTGAGTCCAGGTCTTGGTGGTTGTGTGATTATTGGAGTTTTGTATTCATCCAAAGCCTTTTGAATTGGTGGTTCCATGAGCTTTTCTGCTTCACTTGAGTTTGGACGTTCTTGATTGTCCTCCTCACTAGCTTGTTCTTCCCCTTCCTCTTTTACACTCAACATTTGCTTTAGTAGCTCTTTCATGGAGGAGGTTTGTTGATCTTCCCAAGCTTTCTTCATCTCCTCTTCATACCTTTCAATCATGGATTCAAGTGTTGAGAGTTGTTGGGTCAGGAAAGTTTGTGAGAGTTGTGAGTCTTCATGTTCCCTTGTCATCTCAAGTGCAATTTCATTTTCAACCACCTTGTTCTTCGTTGAAAGTTCACTTGATACAGTAGCCTCTTCCTCTTGTTTTTCCTCCTTCTTTGTTGCACTCACCACTTGAGCTAACATTATTTCCATGTTTTTGAATGAATTTTCTTGCTCGTTCCATGATATCTGTAACTCCCTCTCATATTTTTCAAACATGGTCTCAAGCTTTGAGAGGCTTTGGTTCATGGAAGTTTGTGTGGGTGGTGAGTTTTGAAAGGGGCTTTC
>NC_080386.1:64864996-64894996 GCF_014773155.1 Arachis stenosperma
TGCTGGGGTCCGTTGCAACGGAGGCAGGGCGCGTTGCAACGTTGGCTGGGGTCGTTGCAACGGAGGCAGGACACCATGCAACGTTGACCGTGGACGTTTCACCGGAGGCAGGGCGCGTTGCAGCATTGGCTGGGGGCCGTTGCAACGGATGCTGGACGCGGTGCAACGGATGCTGGGGTCCGTTTCAACGGAGGCAGGGCGCGTTGCAACGTTGGCTGTGGCCGTTACAACGGAGGCAGGTCGCGTTGCAACGTTGGCTGGGGGCCGTTGCAACGGATGCTGGCGCGGTGCAACGGATGCTGGGGTCCGTTGCAACGGAGGCAGGGCGCGTTGCAACGTTGGCCGTGGCCGTTGCAACGGAGGCAGGTCGCGTTGCAACGTTGGCTAGGGGCCGTTGCAACGGATGCTGGCGCGGTGCAACGGATGCTGGGCGCGGTGCAACGGATGCTGGGCGCAGTGCAACGGTGGCAGGTCGCGTTGCAACGTTGGCCGTGGCCGTTGCACCGGAGGCAGGGCGCGGTGCAACGTTGGCCGTGGCCGTTGCAACGGAGGCAGGTCGCGTTGCAACGTTGGCTGGGGGCCATTGCAACGGATGCTGGCGCGGTGCAACGAATGCTGGGCGCGGTGCAACGGATGCTGGGCGCGGTGCAACGGTGGCAGGTCGCGTTGCAACGTTGGCCGTGGCCGTTGCACCGGAGGCAGGGTGCGGTGCAACGTTGGCCGGGGTCGTTGCAACGGAGGCAGGGCGGCATGCAACGTTGGCCGCGGCCGTTGCAACGGAGGCAGGGCGGCTTGCAACGGACGGTGGGCGCGTTGCAACGCATGCTGGGCGCGATGCATCGTTGGCTGCTAGCGTTGCAACGGAGGCTGGGTTTGGTGCATGATACGTAAAAATTAAGATTTCACGTATAACCGGCAAGTATACCGGGTCGCATCAAGTAATAAAACTCACTAAGAGTGAGGTCGATCACACGGAGATTAGTAGATTAAGCAACTTTAGTTAAATGGTAAATTTAGTCAAGCAGACATGGTTTTAATTTCATGAGGTTTGTGATTTTTTTTAACATAATTGCAAGAATTTAAATGGCAAAGAATTTAAAGAACTAGAAGAGAGAAATAAATTGTAAGTAAATAACGGAAACTTAATATGCAAGAAACTTAAATGGCATCAAAGATAAATTGCAAGGAATTAAAGGTTGCAGAAATTTAAAGAACATAAGAGGAAATAGCAAGAAATAAAGGAACAAAATGTAGATGACAAGAATAATAAATTGACAGAATGTAGAAGGGAATTGGGTTATGGGTAGTCAAACAACTAGAAGCAAAAGAAATAAGAATTAATGATGGAGAGGATCATTAGGAATCAGAGATGCAAGTTTTCATGTATTGATGTTAGTCAAGTCCTTCTCAATCATGAGTGTAGATCCATGGCAAGTGGGTAATTGAATCCCAATCTCTTGGTGATTCAATTTCTCTCAACATAACCAATTGCCACTCTCGTGATCTAATTGTTCATGAGAAGAGATGAAGCTCAATTCTAATCCAGCCACACAACTCCCATAATCTCAACCAAGGATAGTTACATCTCACATACCAACCAAGGTGTATTGATTAAGGGAATCATGAAAGGATGAACTCTAAACTGAATTATGTGGCTCATTCCTCAAAATTCACCACACAATTCACATAGATTAACCCCTCTCTCGATGGTGGTTGAATCTTTGAAGAACAAGAGTTTCCTCTTTGGATTAACCACTTGAATTGAGGAGGAAAAGAGGAGTTCATCAATGCATTCAAACAAGCAGAGCTCTTCCCCCTAATGAAAGTGGGGTTTAGTGAATCATAGCTCCAATTGAAAACTAAATTGCATGAAACTAAAGTGCATGAAAATAAAGAGTGAGACTTCAAAACAGAAATTGAGAATTCAAGAATTCATAGATGAAAACTACAAATTAAACTACACTACTACTAAGGAAGAAGAGAAGGGGAAGTGAAGAAGAGTGTATGAAGGGGAGGGGTCCGAAGACCCACTCTCAATGGAGTGTGCCAATTCACAGAATTTCAAATTGGTCTCCTCCGTATCCCTTCAATCCAACAACCTTTAATGCTATGAAACTATGGCCTTTATATAGGCTTTTCTAAATTACAAATTGAAATGAAATTAAAAGCAAATTACAATTAAATGAAAATCAACTATTCTAGATGATTCTTGTGGCCTTGATTGGTTGAGACTAATTTATGGGCTTTGCTTGCTTGAGGTTGGATTAGCTAGCTTCTAAATGAAATTGTAGCACCAAGTTAAAAACAGAGAACTTGTGCGCATGTCTTGCAATTCTGGCCCAATGGAGCACGTTTTTGGCCAACACGCCTATGTAAACGCACGTTGGCAACGTGCTCATGGATTTCCTGGGCTGGGAGTTTTGTGCTGGGCGTTGTTAGCCCAAGTTGTTGCTAACAACTTGGCTTTTCTTCTTTTTGGCTCAACTTTCATGCTTAATGTTGCCCAGAATTTGAGTGTCAATCCTCTGCTTCAATATGGACTATCATACATCATTGGAAAGCTCAGAGTGTCTTCTTTCCAATGCCACTAGAATCACCTCATTTGGACCTTTCTAGCTCAAGTTATGCTCCATTGAAGAGAGCAAGGTCAAGTTGCCTTGGTTGGGCGTTATTACCAAACACTCCACCAATAACGTGCTCAACAACGCCCCTAGCCCAAACACTCCACCAATAACGTGCTCAACAACGCCCCTAGCCCAAATTTCTTGGGCTGGGCGTTGCTGCTGGAGTTGCCAAGGAACACGCCAGTTCATTTTGGCCCTGGCAACGTGTTCGACCCTCCTCTCTTGGCTCATTCATGCTGCCTTGAATTTCAACCTCATTTCCTTGTTTTTTGGGCCTAAAGATGACTCTGATTCGAGCTTCCATTTCATGCTCCACTATAAACTATTATATATGGTTGAAAAGCTCTGAATGTCAGCTTTCCAACGCAACTGGAAGCACTCAATTTGGATCTCTATAACTCAAGTTATGCTCTATTGAAGATGACAAGGTCAGGCTGCCAGGGTTGCCGGCGTTTTTGACAAACACGCCTTCACATTCTCAAGTTGGCAACGTGGGTTACCTTCTAAGGCTGCTAAGCTTCGCAGGCGTTGCTAGAAAACACGCCTTCACCTTCCCCAAGTTGGCAACGTGGGTTATGCCTCCCAGGGAGCCAAATTTTAGCAAGGGCGTTGCCAACTTGGATTCTAAGTTGCCAACGTGTTTAGTTTCTGAGGTTCCAAATGAAGCCCGCTTTTGAAGCTTTAAACGAATGGCAACCCCATACTATGATATATGGTTGGAAAGCTCTGGATGTCTACTTTCAAATGCCGTTGGAATCACCTCATTTGGAGCTTTGTAGCTCAAGATATACTCCATTGAAGGAGGTAAGGTCAGGCTGTCCAGCTCTCCAGCGTTTTTGGCAAACACTCCTTTGTTCTTTCAAGTTGCCAACGTGCTAACTTATGCTTCCTAGCTCCAAGCATTGCTTGTATGATGCGTTGCCAATGAACACGCCTATGCATCCCAACGTTGGCAACGTGCTTGAATGGGAGAGTCATCATCCAAGCTGCCTTGAGTTGTTGCCAAACACGCCAATGCACTCCAAGTTAGCAACGTGCTCGTGGTTGTTTCCTAGCTTCAAGCTTTGCTTGCTACGTTGCCAAGGAACACGCCTTCAGAACTTGGCGTTGCCAACGTGCTAGCCTCCTTCCCTGGACCAAGCCTTGCTTGTTGGCGTTATTGCCAAGCACTCAAGTAGAAGTGCAAGTTGGCAACGTGCAAACTCCTCTAGGATCACTCTCCAGGGCTGCTAGCGTTATCATCAAACACGCCAATGGTAGCCCAAGTTGGCAACATGTGATCCTCTGCTTCCTTGCCAATCTTGATGTGTCTTCAAGCCTTCTTGCTCTAATTCTTGCTCCATTGCTTTCTAGCTTCATCACCTAACATAAACCAAAGAAACTTCCTCAAGGTTTTGCCATCTTATGCAATAAATTTCAAGGGAATCATTCACATCAACTTGTTTATAAACTCCTTGAATATTTGCATGAATTTGGCCAATATTTACCTAGTTCTTGGTGTTTTAATGCATGGAGGTAAAACTCATCAAAATGCTTGTTTATTTCAAAGAAAGTGAATGAAATTAAGCTAAAACTACTTAAACTAACTAGCTAATATAGCAAATATGCAAACGCATCACAACACCAAACTTAAACCTTGCTTGTCCTCAAGCAAGAAGAGAATCATGCAATAGAGATTGACAATCCAAGGTAAGAAGAATAGCAACTCAATGTTCATGGTAAGCTAGTTTTTCTAAGAATGCTATAATCACAAAAGAAATGTAAATGATTGATGCTTCTATCTAGCTCAATTTATGAAATCTTTTTCTTATATTTCTTCCTTGAAACAAGCTTTTGATTTTCTTATTAGCTTCTCCTTTTGGGTGCTTTGCCCCATGAGTTGATAACAAAACTACGACTCTAAACGCTTTGTTTTCAAGTATTACCACTTGATACATAAGCACCACAAGCATTTAATTAGAGGACTCCATTAAGCACATTTATTTCTTTTCTTGACTCTCTAATCATTGATGCTCAGAGCCTTGAGCTTTGAGGGAGTGCTTTTGCACTTGAGCCTAGCCTTGACTTCTAAGTGTTTTGTTTTCAAGCATTTTACTTGATACATAAACACCACAAGTACATAACAATGAAATTGTCATTGGTACTCAGAGCCTTCAGCTTTCTCATTCTTTCCCTTTTCCTTTTCTTGCCTTAATTGCATTTGCTTCTTCAAGGTTTTCATGATTTTCAAAAGATTTCACAAAATGTCCTAGATGAAAACTTCAATTAAATCAAATCTAATGCACTTGAGCAACAATCAAACATACTAGCCTTCCAATACTTGTATGCACATGCTAAGTTCTTCTTTAATTCCTTGTTTGTTTATGATCATGATGCTTTTTTTGCTTTTGAATTCACAAAACTCAAGTTGGTAGTCATAATGCCACAGCAACATATTGCAAATCAAAATTCAAGCTATGCTTATTCATACCACACATGCATATAAAGAAGTTAATAAGACAATCATGCAATTTAAAGTGCTGGAAACAAATGAGAGGAAAAAGAACTTTACAACCTTGTAATTTATTTTCTCTATTGTTGTCCTTTTCCTCCTTTTCTTTCCCTTCCCACACCAAACTTAGAATGATTGCTTGTCCTCAAGCAACAATTAGAACCGTGGCTATGGGGCTAAGATAGATCATGAATGTCTTACACAATGAAACATTAGTAGCACATGTGTTTCAAGTAAGCAAAATTAAAGATAACAATTAAGGCACAAGAGACAGAGACATTTTGATTGCAAACTTAAGAAGGTGAGCACAATACATTGCATAAAAGATAAGTGGCACACCAAACTTAGTGTGACACTTTCACTTGGAATTAATGCAAGTATCCAGTAAAGATTGGAAACAAATTTTGTTGCATAGCAACACCAAACTTAGAATGCAATCATATGTCAATTTATTTGAATTAAAACTAAGCAAATGAAACTGTTGTATGTTAAATACAATCACCAAGCTAAGAATCTGTCATGAATAAGGATCTCTTGGTAATGTATTAACAAAAACAGTTAATAAGCAAACTAAATGAAAGCATTTAAAGATAGAAAAATAACTAAAGAAAGTAGAATGCAAAAGTGTCAAATCAAAAGAGAAAACTAAAACTGCAGAGGCATTATGATTATGCAGACAAGTAGTGTTGCTTGAATAAATTGCATAGAAAATAAATGGCACACCAAACTTAGAATCTTGGTGTGTCACTTTCATTTTTGATTTGATGCAATCATCCAAGAAGATTGAAAACAATTTATTGCAAGGCAACACCAAACTTAAAATGTAACCATATGCCAATTTATTGAATTTAAATAAAACAAAGAACGAAAACAAAGCAGAGAAGAGAAATTATACCTATGGTTGACATGTTGTTCACTTTCTTCCTCTTCTTCCAGTTTGTTAATAGGAATGACCTTAAGGGGGGAGAAGATTCAGCTAGTGTCCCCTGTCTTGGCCTCTCCTCAGCAAGCTTTCTTTTGTTAATGGCTTGATTGAGCTTGCTTGCTGGATCAGGGGGAGGATTGCTTGTGGTTGACCCCTTTTTCTTCATGAATATTGTCCTTGGTAGCTTGGTCACAATCCTCTTCTTGGTGCTTTTGTTAATTACCTTCACTTCCTTGAATCCACGTCTTGGTAGTTGTGTGATTGTTGGAGTCTTCTTTTCATCAAAAGCCTCTTGAATTGGTGGTTCTATGAGCCCTTCCTTTTTGCACTTCTCTGTTTCAGTTGAGTGTGATTTCTCTTGAGTGTCTTCCTCACGTTCTTGCTCTTCCACTTCCTCTTTTACACTCAACATTTGCTTTAATAGCTCAATCATGGAAGAGGTTTGTTGTTCTTCCCAAGATTTTTTCATCTCCTCTTCATATTTTTCGATCACAGATTCAAGGGAAGTTTGTGATGGTTGTGAATGTTCATGTTCCTTTATCACCTCATGTTCAATTTCATTCTCAACCACCTCATTCTTCATTGAAATTTCACTTGATACAGGGACCTTTTGTTCTTCTTTTTCCACTTCCTCACCCACAAATTGGTCTTTATCCTCACTGCTTGGCAACCCGAAGTGTTTCCTTATTTGCTCTAAGTGCCCATCTATTTTCTCAAAAAGGCTCTCTCGTTCCTCCCAATATTGTTCTTGTCTTTCCAAGAGTTCTCTGGACGTTTGAAGGAGGTCCTCAACTACTAGCTTAAGAGATGAAGGTTGAGAGAAGTTTTGTGGATATGGATGTGTTGTGGTGAGGTTGTTTTGAGTGGTATGAAATGAATCTTGTGAATTGTGGAATAAGTTTTGTGGTTGGTGGAATGAATTTTGTGGATGATGAATTGAATTGTATGAATTTTGGAAGGAATTTTGTGTTGAGGCAAACTCAAGTGGTGAAGAATTTTGATATGAAAAATTTGGAGGTGAGGTTGGATAATTAAGAGGTGATGGCTCTTGATAAGTGGAATATGGGCTCTCAAATGCTTTCTGGTTTTGCTCCTCCTAGGCACAACTTGAAGAATTGTTGAAATCATCATAGTATGGACAATCTTGTAGTCCTTGGGGGGAATCTTGCATGAATTTGTTGCAAGCATAATCAAGAGATGATGTCTCTTGATGAATAGCATTTGGAGAATTAAAATTTCCTTCCCAGCCATAGTTTGTGTCAATGTCATAACAGCATGGTTCACTTTGTAGCTCTGGGAGGAAATTCATTTCTCTTAATTGTCCACACTTTTGTTGATATGCCCAAACACCATGAGGGTAATGACATAAATCATTTTGTGGTTCTGGACAACATCTCATGTGATTAGCTTGATCAATTTGTGGCTCTGGAGCAAATCTCCATGGATTGGAGTGCTCAGAATTTGCAATTTCTTGGCGATACTCCCAGCCACCATTAGAATAATGACTTGAATCATTTTGTGGTGGTGAGAAATATCCCATATGATTCTCTTGCTCATCTTGTTGTTCTAAAGCATATCTCCATGGATTGGAGTGCTCAGGATCTGTAATTCCTTGGTGATATTCCCAGCCACCATTAGAATAATCAATTGGTGATGGTGGGTGATATCCCAGAAAATTTGTTTGATCACAAGATGAGTTGAACTCCATTTGAATTTTGTAAAACACAACACCAAATAAAATTGAAATTCATGTCACAGAGAAGAATTTCTTAGTGAGGCAATAACTCAAACACCTTGCTATTAGCTTAAAACAAAAAGCAAAAACAAAGAAAAATGCTTAATCTAAGCTACCATTCACTTAATCATTGTTAATCTTTTCCAATCCCCGGCAACGGCGCCAAAAACTTGATACGTAAAAATTAAGATTTCACGTATAACCGGCAAGTATACCGGGTCGCATCAAGTAATAAAACTCACTAAGAGTGAGGTCGATCCCACGGAGATTGGTAGATTAAGCAACTTTAGTTAAATGGTAAATTTAGTCAAGCAGACATGGTTTTAATTTCATGAGGTTTGTGATTTTTTTTTGAACATAATTGCAAGAATTTAAATGGCAAAGAATTTAAAGAACTAGAAGAGAGAAATAAATTGAAAGTAAATAACGGAAACTTAATATGCAAGAAACTTAAATGGCATCAAAGATAAATTGCAAGGAATTAAAGGTTGCAGAAATTTAAAGAACATAAGAGGAAATAGCAAGAAATAAAGGAACAAAATGTAGATGACAAGAATAATAAATTGACAGAATGTAGAAGGGAATTGGGTTATGGGTAGTCAAACAACTAGAAGCAAAAGAAATAAGAATTAATGATGGAGAGGATCATTAGGAATCAGAGATGCAAGTTTTCATGTATTGATGTTAGTCAAGTCCTTCTCAATCATGAGTGTAGATCCATGGCAAGTGGGTAATTGAATCCCAATCTCTTGGTGATTCAATTTCTCTCAACATAACCAATTGCCACTCTCGTGATCTAATTGTTCATGAGAAGAGATGAAGCTCAATTCTAATCCAGCCACACAACTCCCATAATCTCAACCAAGGATAGTTACATCTCACATACCAACCAAGGTGTATTGATTAAGGGAATCATGAAAGGATGAACTCTAAACTGAATTATGTGGCTCATTCCTCAAAATTCACCACACAATTCACATAGATTAACCCTCTCTCGATGGTGGTTGAATCTTTGAAGAACAAGAGTTTCCTCTTTGGATTAACCACTTGAATTGAGGAGGAAAAGAGGAGTTCATCAATGCATTCAAACAAGCAGAGCTCTTCCCCCTAATGAAAGTGGGGTTTAGTGAATCATAGCTCCAATTGAAAACTAAATTGCATGAAACTAAAGTGCATGAAAATAAAGAGTGAGACTTCAAAACAGAAATTGAGAATTCAAGAATTCATAGATGAAAACTACAAATTAAACTACACTACTACTAAGGAAGAAGAGAAGGGGAAGTGAAGAAGAGTGTATGAAGGGGAGGGGTCCGAAGACCCACTCTCAATGGAGTGTGCCAATTCACAGAATTTCAAATTGGTCTCCTCCGTATCCCTTCAATCCAACAACCTTTAATGCTATGAAACTATGGCCTTTATATAGGCTTTTCTAAATTACAAATTGAAATGAAATTAAAAGCAAATTACAATTAAATGAAAATCAACTATTCTAGATGATTCTTGTGGCCTTGATTGGTTGAGACTAATTTATGGGCTTTGCTTGCTTGAGGTTTGATTAGCTAGCTTCTAAATGAAATTGTAGCACCAAGTTAAAAACAGAGAACTTGTGCGCATGTCTTGCAATTCTGGCCCAATGGAGCACGCTTTTGGCCAACACGCCTATGTAAACGCACGTTGGCAACGTGCTCATGGATTTCCTGGGCTGGGAGTTTTGTGCTGGGCGTTGTTAGCCCAAGTTGTTGCTAACAACTTGGCTTTTCTTCTTTTTGGCTCAACTTTCATGCTTAATGTTGCCCAGAATTTGAGTATCAATCCTCTGCTTCAATATGGACTATCATACATCATTGGAAAGCTCAGAGTGTCTTCTTTCCAATGCCACTAGAATCACCTCATTTGGACCTTTCTAGCTCAAGTTATGCTCCATTGAAGAGAGCAAGGTCAAGTTGCCTTGGTTGGGCGTTATTACCAAACACTCCACCAATAACGTGCTCAACAACGCCCCTAGCCCAAATTTCTTGGGCTGGGCGTTGTTGCTGGAGTTGCCAAGGAACACGCCAGTTTATTTTGGCCCTGGCAACGTGTTCGACCCTCCTCTCTTGGCTCATTCATGCTGCCTTGAATTTCAACCTCATTTCCTTGTTTTTGGGGCCTAAAGATGACTCTGATTCGAGCTTCCATTTCATGCTCCACTATAAACTATTATATATGGTTGAAAAGCTCTGAATGTCAGCTTTCCAACGCAACTGGAAGCACTCAATTTGGATCTCTATAACTCAAGTTATGCTCTATTGAAGATGACAAGGTCAGGCTGCCAGGGTTGCCGGCGTTTTTGACAAACACGCCTTCACATTCTCAAGTTGGCAACGTGGGTTACCTTCTAAGGCTGCTAAGCTTCGCAGGCGTTGCTAGAAAACACGCCTTCACCTTCCCCAAGTTGGCAACGTGGGTTATGCCTCCCAGGGAGCCAAATTTTAGCAAGGGCATTGCCAACTTGGATTCTAAGTTGCCAACGTGTTTAGTTTCTGAGGTTCCAAATGAAGCCCGCTTTTGAAGCTTTAAACGAATGGCAACCCCATACTATGATATATGGTTGGAAAGCTCTGGATGTCTACTTTCAAATGCCGTTGGAATCACCTCATTTGGAGCTTTGTAGCTCAAGATATACTCCATTGAAGGAGGTAAGGTCAGGCTGTCCAGCTCTCCAGCGTTTTTGGCAAACACTCCTTTGTTCTTTCAAGTTGCCAACGTGCTAACTTATGCTTCCTAGCTCCAAGCATTGCTTGTATGATGCGTTGCCAATGAACACGCCTATGCATCCCAACATTGGCAACGTGCTTGAATGGGAGAGTCATCATCCAAGCTGCCTTGAGTTGTTGCCAAACACGCCAATGCACTCCAAGTTAGCAACGTGCTCGTGGTTGTTTCCTAGCTTCAAGCTTTGCTTGCTACGTTGCCAAGGAACACGCCTTCAGAACTTGGCGTTGGCAACGTGCTAGCCTCCTTCCCTGGACCAAGCCTTGCTTGTTGGCGTTATTGCCAAGCACTCAAGTAGAAGTGCAAGTTGGCATCGTGCAAACTCCTCTAGGATCACTCTCCAGGGCTGCTAGCGTTATCATCAAACACGCCAATGGTAGCCCAAGTTGGCAACATGTGATCCTCTGCTTCCTTGCCAATCTTGATGTGTCTTCAAGCCTTCTTGCTCTAATTCTTGCTCCATTGCTTTCTAGCTTCATCACCTAACATAAACCAAAGAAACTTCCTCAAGGTTTTGCCATCTTATGCAATAAATTTCAAGGGAATCATTCACATCAACTTGTTTATAAACTCCTTGAATATTTGCATGAATTTGGCCAATATTTACCTAGTTCTTGGTGTTTTAATGCATGGAGGTAAAACTCATCAAAATGCTTGTTTATTTCAAAGAAAGTGAATGAAATTAAGCTAAAACTACTTAAACTAACTAGCTAATATAGCAAATATGCAAACGCATCAGTGCATCGTTGGCTGGGAGCGTTGCAACGGAGGCACCGGCCGGTGCACGGCCGTTGCAACGGAGGGGCCAAATTTTCATATCTCACAATTGGCTCGTGCAATTTTCCTGAAATTTTGAGGGAACCTTGGTAATATTATTTAAAGGCTGCACAAAAAAATCCAGGTCAAAAATCGCACTTTTGCTCCGTTTTTCATTTTTTTTGAATTTCCTGCTTTACGGGTCGGAAAAAAATCGGCAAAAAAAATTCACACGGTGTAAATTCACCAAATTTGGTGGATGGAAAGATCTTATTTTTCTAGAAATTGTCGCAAAAAACGGCGTCAAAATTCGACCTCTAGAGCAGTTTCCTCGAGTATGTCTCCTCACGGAAAAGGATGTCTACCCGTGGCACTTTGGTAATGGCTCGGCAGCCTATTATAGGGGGGAGGGGTGTCGTGCTGCCAAAACTCGAGTTGCCCAAAGGCTTGCTGGGCGCAATGCCAGCAAGATGCACGATGCCTTGCCATCCCCTAGGCACACTAGCAAGCCCGTTGTGGTTGTGGTGTGCCGTCGGGGTCCCCCGCCCCGGGTCCAAGGTTGAGCACGGGCGTCGGGCTGCTGCAAACCCCGATCACCAAAGGACCAAGAAGGGAAACACGTCCATGCACGGCCCATCTAGGCACCACCTAGGGAGCATGGCGTGGTGGAGTTGTGCCTTGTGCGCCCGCGGCGTGCTCGCCGTACGTCTAGGGTCGACGCAAGACGGTGCCCGACGCGGTGTTGGTTTTGTTGTGCGTGTTGCCTAATCTAGACGGTGCGGCTGTTCGATTATCGCCCGAAGCACCTCACGCCTCGGGCTGTCCCTTGAATGTTCTTCGTTGCTTCCCCCGAACCCTGCCCAGCGGAGTTGGCTCGGCACTGATGGTGTTTTTGCGGAAAACAAATTTTCCAACACACAAATCCAACCGGCAAGTGTACCGGGTCGCATCAAGTAATAATAACTCACAAGAGTGAGGTCGATCCCACAGGGATTGATGGATCAAGCAACTTTAGTGGGTGATTAGTTTAGTCAAGCTAACATTGAAGTGGAATTGAGTGAAGTTGTAGCCAACAGAAAGTAAATTTGCAGGAATTATAAAGTGCAGAAAGTAAATTGCATTGAAACTTAAAGAGCAAGAAATGTAAATTGCAAGAATCTTAAATGACAAGAAATATAAATTGCATTAAATGTAAAGAGGAGTGGGTGCTGGAAATTTAAAATTCAACAGGAAAGTGTAAATAGCAATCAAACAGAGAAGTAAAAGGTGCAAAATCATGCAACAGATCTAAACAGAAAATGGAAATTGCTTGAAGAATTCCAAACAGAAAAGCAGTGCTTAATTTGCAGCAATTTAAAAGAATGTTGAAGATCTCAGGGAATCAATGAGACTAGAGAACAAGTCTAGATCTCACTCCCTTCCTTGATCCAACAAGAGAGAAGTTGCAGAAAATTTAAAAGAACAGATTGCAGAAGAAGAAGATTTAAAACAGCAAATGAAAATTGAGTTATGCAGTAAGAGAACAAGATGAATCTCAAATCAGGAATGAAACAGAATTCCTTCCTTCCCAATCCAAAATTCCAAAACAGCAATAAAAACTAAGAGAGAGCTCTCAAATCCTAATATTCCCTAGTGGGTCTCGCCTCCCTTTTTCTTTTTAATCGAGCTCTAATTGATGCCTTTATATAGGCTTTACAAAGTGAAAATGAAAATGAAATTAAAACAAAATAAAAATCCTAATCTAATTGATCCATGTGCCTTTGAGTCATGTTGAGTGGGCTTTGCTTGCTTTGGATTTGAGGGAAATGGGTCTTGGATGGCCTTGGTTCAATTGGTGAAGATTTGAGTTCAAAGGGAATTTGAATTGAATTTTGATTGAATTTGGCCCATGACACTCCCAGGAGGCTGCCCTGCCCTTGTGGAGGGCAGGGCAGAAAATGTTGCTTGCGCCCTTGGTGCGTGCGTGATGCGGGCTTGGTGTGTGAAGATGCTGCCCTGCCCTTGTGGAGGGCAGGGCAGAAAAATCTGGTGCGCCAGTTTGGTGCTTGTGCGTGCTGCTGGTGCTGCCGAAGGATGCCTTGGTGCGCCAGAATGGTGCGCCTGTGTGCACCACAAAATGCTGCCCTGCCCTTGCGGAGGGCAGGGCAATGTTTCCAAAAAATGAAGCTCCGCGTTCGATACTTGGTGGATGCACACGCTACTTCTTTTCCTTGGTTTATTTTTGCTTATTTTTGGCTCTTAAAGATGCCTCTCGTTCCTGCCTCAATTGTTCGCCAAATATGGATTGCTATATATCGTTGTAAAGCTCTGAATGTCAGCTTTCCAACGCAACTGAAAGCACATCAATTGGACGTCTGTAGCTCAAGTTATAGCCCTTTGAAGGAGGCATGGTCATGCTGTGAGCGCCCAGATTTTACCTTAGCGAAATTCTTGCTTCCAATCCTCAATGTGCATCACGATTCTGCCCTGCCCTTGGCAAGGGCAGGGCAGTGTGCGTGCTGGCTGCTTCCTTCCTTGATTTAGTCATGGGCCACGCTTTTAAAAGCGTGGCCTAAGGCTCCAAAGTGTACCCAAACTTCAAAGTGTACCCCAAAGCTCTTTTTTTCTCCTTTTTTTGTGCTTCTTTGCTTCTTTTTCTTCTTATTTCCTACAAGATTTATAAAATTAAAATATCAAGAAAATATATCATTTAAGTACAAAAAGCATTCAATATTTAAGCACAAATCATCAATTTCTTGTATGAAAAAGCATAGAAAATGGGTATATGATGACATGTCATCACAACACCAAACTTAAATCTTGCTTGTCCCCAAGCAAGAAAAGAATCATGCAATAAAGATTGACAATCCAAGGTAAGAAGAATAGCAACTCAATGTTCATGGCAAGCTAGTTTTCTATGCATGCTACAATTACAAAAGAGATGTAAATGATTGATGCTTCTATCTAGCTTATTTTATGAAATCATTTTCTTATAATTCTTCCTTGAAACAAGCTTTTGATTTTTTTTTCTCCTTTTGGGTGCTTTGTGATGAGCGGATAATTTGTACGCTTTTTGGCATTGTTTTTAGTATGTTTTTAGCATCTTTTAGTTAGTTCTTAGTATATTTTTATTAGTTTTTAGTTAAAATTCACTTTTCTGGACTTACCTATGAGTTTGTGTGTTTTTCTGTGATTTCAGGTATTTTCTGACTGAAATTGAAGGTTCTGAGCAAAAATCTGATTCAGAGACTGAAAAGGACTGCAGATGCTGTTGGATTCTGACCTCCCTGCACTCGAAGTGGATTTTCTGGAGCTACAGAAGTCCAATTGGCGCGCTCTCAACGGCGTTGGAAAGTAGACATCCTGGGCTTTCCAGCAATATATGATAGTCCATACTTTGCCCAAGATTTGATGGCCCAAACCGGCGTAGCAATTCGGCCTCAGAAATTCCAGCGTTAAACGCCGGAACTGGCATAAAACTTGGAGTTAAACGCCCAAACTGGCATGAAAGCTGGCGTTTAACTCCAGAAAAGGTCTCTACACGAAAATGCTTCATTGCTCAGCCCAAGCACACACCAAGTGGGCCCGGAAGTGGATTTTTCTGTCATTTACTCATTTCTGTAAACCTTAGGATACTAGTTTACTATTAATAGGATCTTTTGACATTGTATCCGTACCTCATGACATTTTTACACTTTTCATTGTATACCTTCCACGGCATGAGTCTCTAAACCCCATGGTTGGGGGTGAGGAGCTCTGCTGTGTCTTGATGGATTAATGCAATTACTACTGTTTCTTATTCAATCATGCTTGCTTCCATTCTAAGATATCACTTGCTCTTAACCCGGATGAATGTGATGATCCGTGACACTCATCATCATTCTCAACTATGAACGTGTGCCTGACAACCACCTCCGTTCTATTTTAGATTAAGTAGATATCTCTTGGATTCTTTAATCGGAATCTTCGTGGTATAAGCTAGAACTGATGGCGGCATTCAAGAGAATCCGGAAGGTCTAAACCTTGTCTGTGGTATTCTGAGTAGGATTCAATGATTGAATGACTGTGACGTGCTTCAAACTCCTAGCAGGCGGGGCGTTAGTGACAGACGCAAAAGAATCAATGGATTCTATTCCGGCCTGACCGAGAACCGACAGCTGATTAGCCATGCTGTGACAGAGCATAGGAACATTTTCACTGAGAGGATGGGAGGTAGCCACTGACAACGGTGAAACCCTACATACAGCTTGCCATGGAAGGAGCCTTGCGTGTTTGATGAAGAAGACAGTAGGAAAGCAGAGATTCAGAAGATGGAGCATCTCCAAAACCTCAATCAATTCTCCATTACTGCTAAACAAGTACTTATTTCATGTTCTTTTTCTTTTCAAAATCAATCCTGATAATTTCGGATATCCTGACTAAGATTTACAAGATAACCATAGCTTGCTTCAAGCCGACAATCTCCGTGGGATCGACCCTTGCTCACGCAAGGTATTACTTGGACGACCCAGTGCACTTGCTGGTTAGTTGTGCGGGATTGTAAAAGTGTGATTGCAATTTCGTGCACCAAGTTTTTGGCGCCGTTGCCGGGGATTGTTCGAGTTTGGACAACTGACGGCTTATCTTGTTGCTTAGATTAGGACTGTTTATTTTTGTTGGTTTAGAGTCTTTTAGTTAAGTCTAGTTTCATATTTTAAGTTTGGTGTCAATTGCATACCTTTGTTTTTCTTTTAAATTTTCGATTTTGCATGTTCTTAAGTCCCTTTTTGATTCATAAAAATTCTAAGTTTGGTGTCCTCTTTGTGTTTTTCCTTTAAAATTTTCGAAAATTAGTGTTTGATTTTCTAAAAATTTTAAGTTTGGTGTCTTTTTGTTGTTTTTCTCTTTCCTCTTTTAAAAATCAAATCTTTTTCATAAAAAATTTTTCAATCATATCTTTTTAATTGCTATTTTCAAAATCTTTTTAATTACTTAATTGATTCAGTTCTCAATTTGCTTTGATCTTATTTTCTTTTTGATTTTTTTATTTTATTTTTTTCGTTTAACTCAAAAAAAAAAATAAAATTTATCTATTTGCAATCATTATCATTTCCCTCTTGTCCATTATGGACTCAAGTGGGATTAATCAGTCCAAAAGGACTCTGGGGTCATATGCTAACCCCATTACAGCTGCATATGGGAGTAGCATCTGTATACCTCCCATCAAAGCAAGCAACTTTGAGTTAAATCCTCAACTCATTATCATAGTGCAGCAAAATTGCCAGTATTCCGGTCTTCCACAGGAAGAACCTACTGAGTTTCTGGCACAATTCTTACAAATTGCTGACACAGTACATGATAAAGAGGTAGATTAGGATGTTTACAGACTATTACTGTTTCCATTTGCTGTGAAAGATCAAGCTAAAAGGTGGTTGAATAACCAACCTACAGCAAGCATAAAGACATGGAAACAGTTGTCAGACAAATTCCTGAATCATTTTTACCCTCCAAAGAGGATGACACAGCTAAGGCTGGACATCCAAGGCTTTAAACAAGAGGATAATGAATCCCTTTATAATGCCTGGGAGAGGTATAGAGGTATGCTTAGAAAATGCCCCTCTGAAATGTTTTCAGAGTGGGTACAGTTAGACATCTTCTACTATGGGCTCACAGAAAAAGCTCAGATGTCTTTAGACCACTCAGCTGGTGGATCTATACACATGAGGAAGACAATTGAAGAAGCTCAAGAGCTTATAGACACTGTTGCTAGAAACCAATACTTATATTCTAGCAATGAGTTCGTTCCAAAGGAGGAAGTTATGACAGTAGTCACTGATCCTAATCCTCAAGAACAGATGAATGAGCTCAATCAACAATTGCTCCTGATGACTGAACAGTTAGCAGAATTTAAAGAAATGCTCCATGATACTAAGGTTGCTAACAAGAGCATAGAACTGCAGTTGAATCAAGCAAAATAGCAAATATCTAAACAGATAACAGAGGAATGTCAAGCAGTTCAACTGAGGAGTGGGAAGACACTGAATAACACTACTCAAAAGAGCAAAAAGCCAAACAAGGAACAATTGACAGAGGATAACCAACCCACTGTTCAAAATCCCTCTGAGGACAGTAAGAGCCCAGAGAGGAATGTTATTGGCGTTCAAACGCCAGAAAGGGAAGGAAAGCTGGCGTTAAATGCCCAGTCCTTGCCCAGTTCTGGCGTTCAAACGCCAGAAAAGGGGGAAAAGCTGGCGTTAAACGCCCATTCCCTGCCCAGTTCTGGCGTTCAAACGCCAGAAAAGGGGGAAAAGTTGGCGTTTAACGCCCATTTTCCACCCAATCCTGGCGTTCATACGCCAAGGGAAGATCAGACACCTGAGAGTGCTGACAGTAATCCCTCTAACAAGGCTTCTTCAACCACTTCTGTAAGGAATAAACCTACAGCATCTAAGGTTGAAGAATATCAAGCCAAGATGCCTTATCCTCAGAAACTCCGCAAAGCGGAACAGGATAAGCAATTTGCCCGCTTTGCAGACTATCTAAGGACTCTTGAAATAAAGATTCCGTTTGCAGAGGCACTTGAGCAAATACCTTCTTATGCTAAGTTCATGAAAGAGATCCTAAGTCATAAGAAGGATTGGAGAGAAACTGAAAAAGTGTTTCTCACTGAAGAATGCAGTGCAGTCATTCTGAAAAGCTTACCAGAAAAGCTTCAAGATCCTGGAAGCTTTATGATACCATGCACATTAGAAGGTGCTTGCACCAAGACAGCTCTATGTGATCTTGGAGCAAGCATCAATCTAATACCTGCATCCACTATCAGAAAGCTTGGGTTGGCTGGAGAAGTCAAACCAACCAGGATATGCCTCCAACTTGCTGATGGCTCCATTAAACACCCATCAGGCATAATAGAGGACATGATTGTCAAGGTTGGGCCCTTTGCCTTTCCCACTGACTTTGTGGTGCTGGAAATGGAGGAGCACAAGAGTGCAACTCTCATTCTAGGAAGACCTTTCCTAGCAACTGGACGAACTCTCATTGATGTACAAAGAGGGGAAGTAACCCTCAGAGTCAATGAGGATGAGTTCAAGTTGAATGCTGTAAAAGCTATGCAGTATCCAGACACACCAAATGACTGCATGGGCGCTGACATTATTGACTCTCTGGTAGAAGAGATCAATATGGCTGAAAGCCTAGAATCAGAGCTTGAGGACATCTTCAAGGATACTCAACCTGATCAAGAAGAACTAGAGGAAGCAAAGGAATTTTCGAAAATTCCTCAGGAGGAGGATAAACCTCCCAAACCTGAACTCAAACCTCTACCACCATCCCTGAAGTACACATTTCTGGGAGAGGGTGACACTTTTCCAGTGATTATAAGCTCTGCTTTGAATCCACAGGAAGAGGAAGCACTGATTCAAGTGCTAAGGACACACAAGACAGCTCTTGGGTGGTCCATAAGTGATCTCAAGGGCATTAGCCCAGCTAGATGCATGCACAAGATCCTGTTGGAGGATAATGCCAAACCAGTGGTCCAACCACAGAGGAGGCTCAATCCAGCCATGAAGGAGGTGGTGCAGAAAGAGGTCACTAAATTACTAGAGGCTGGGATTATTTATCCTATTTCTGATAGCCCCTGGGTGAGCCCTGTCCAAGTTATCCCCAAAAAGGGAGGCATGACAGTGGTTCATAATGAAAAAAATGAACTGGTTCCTACAAGAACAGTCACAGGGTGGCGCATGTGTATTGACTACAGAAGGCTCAATACAGCCACCAGAAAGGATCATTTTCCTTTACCATTCATAGACCAAATGCTAGAAAGACTAGCTGGTCATGATTACTACTGCTTTTTGGATGGCTATTCAGGCTACAACCAAATTGCAGTAGATCCTCAGGACCAAGAGAAGACAGCATTTACTTGCCCTTCTGGCGTGTTTGCCTACAGAAGGATGCCTTTTGGTCTGTGCAATGCACCTGCAACCTTTCAGAGGTGCATGCTCTCTATCTTCTCAGATATGGTAGAAAAATTTCTGGAAGTCTTCATGGATGACTTCTCAGTATATGGAGACTCATTCAGCTCCTGTCTTAATCACCTAGCACTTGTCCTGAAAAGGTGCCAAGAGACTAACCTGGTTTTAAACTGGGAGAAATGTCACTTTATGGTGACTGAAGGAATTGTCCTTGGACACAAAATTTCAAGCAAGGGAATAGAGGTGGATAAGGCAAAGGTAGAGGTAATTGAAAAATTACCACCACCTGCCAATGTTAAGGCAATCAGAAGCTTTCTGGGGCATGCAGGATTTTATAGAAGGTTTATAAAGGATTTTTCAAAAATTGCAAAACCTTTAAGTAACCTGCTAGCTGCTGACACACCATTTGTGTTTGACACACAGTGTCTGCAGGCATTTGAGACCCTGAAAGTTAAGCTGGTCACAGCACCAGTCATCTCTGCACCAGATTGGACATTGCCATTTGAATTAATGTGTGATGCCAGTGACCATGCCATTGGTGCAGTGTTGGGACAGAGGCATAACAAACTTCTGCATGTCATTTATTATGCTAGCCGTGTTCTAAATGATGCACAGAAGAATTACACAACCACAGAAAAAGAATTACTTGCAGTGGTTTATGCCATTGACAAGTTCAGATCTTATCTAGTAGGATCCAAGGTGGTTGTGTACACTGACCATGCTGCTCTTAAATACTTACTCACGAAGCAGGATTCAAAACCCAGGCTTATCAGAGGGGTGTTGCTTCTGCAAGAGTTTGATATAGAAATAAGAGACAGAAAAGGGACAGAGAACCAAGTAGCTGATCATCTGTCCCGAATAGAACCAGTAGCTGGGGCGTCCCTCCCTTCTACTGAGATCTCTGAGACTTTCCCAGATGAGCAACTCTTTGCCATTCAGGAAGCTCCATGGTTTGCAGACATGGCAAACTATAAAGCTATGAGGTTCATACCCAAGGAGTACAGCAGAATGCAAAGAAAGAAATTACTTTCAGATGCCAAGTACTACCTCTGGGATGAAACATATCTCTTTAAGAGATGTGCTGACGGAGTGATCCGCAGATGTGTACCCAGAGAAGAAGCACAAAGGATCCTATGGCACTGCCATGGATCACATTATGGAGGACATTTTGGAAGTGAGCGAACAGCCACTAAAGTCCTCCAGTGTGGCTTCTACTGGCCTACTCTCTATAAAGATTCCCGAGGGTTTGTGCGTAACTGTGACAGTTGCCAAAGAGCTGGTAACCTGCCTCACGGATATGCCATGCCTCAACAAGGGATATTAGAGATAGAATTGTTTGATGTATGGGGGATTGACTTCATGGGGCCATTCCCACCATCATACTCAAACACTTACATTCTGGTGGCGGTGGACTATGTATCTAAGTGGGTAGAAGCAATTGCTACACCCACTAATGATACCAAGACCGAGCTAAAATTCCTCCAGAAACACATCTTCAGCAGATTTGGTGTTCTCAGAGTACTCTGCTATGGTTAGATATGGAATTAGCCATAAAGTGGCAACTGCGTATCATCCACAGACAAATGGGCAAGCTGAAGTCTCTAACAGAGAGCTAAAAAGAATCCTAGAACGGACTGTGATAGCCCGAAGAAAGGATTGGGCAAAGAGCTTGGATGATGCTCTGTGGGCATACAGAACAGCATTCAAGACTCCTATAGGAACCTCTCCATACCAACTGGTGTATGGGAAGGCCTGTCATTTGCCTGTGGAACTGGAACATAAAGCCTACTGGGCAACCAGATTCCTAAACATGGATGCTCAATTAGCTGGTGAAAAAAGATTGCTCCAGTTGAATGAGCTAGAGGAGTTCAGACTCAATGCCTTTGAAAATGCAAAAATTTACAAGGAAAAGGCAAAGAAGTGGCATGACAAGAGATTGTCAACCAGAGTCTTTGAGCCAGGACAAAAAGTTCTTCTCTTCAACTCCAGGCTCAAATTGTTTCCCGGAAAACTTAAATCCCGGTGGAGGGGTCCGTATGTGATCACAGGAGTGTCACCATATGGATATGTTGAGCTTCAGGATATTGATTCTGACAGAAAGTTCATTGTTAACGGACAGAGAATCAAGCATTATCTTGAAGGCAATTTTGAGCAGGAATGCTCAAAACTGAGACTTGAGTGAGTCTCAGTGAAGGTCCAGCTAAAGACAGTAAAGAAGCGCTTGCTGGGAGGCAACCCAGTCATTGGAAGGTTGTATGAATTGTTCTTACAGAGGCAGGTATCAAAAATGAAGGAATTCACAGAGTTACAGAAGAATTCAGCTCAAAAAGCAGAGAAAATGAGCTCACTGGCGAAAAAACGCCAGTAAGGGGCATTTTGGGCGTTAAACGCCAGAATGGGTACTATTCTGGGCGTTTAACGCCAGGAATGGTGCCATTTTGGGCGTTAAACACCAGAATGGGCACCATTCTGGGCGTTTAACGCCAGGTGTGCAGCATCCTGGGCGTTTAGAAAAACGCCCAGTGATAAAGGATTTCTGGCGTTTAACGCCAGCCAGGGCACCTGGATGGGCATTAAACGCCCAAAAGGGGCAACAAATGGGCGTTAAACGCCAGAATGGGTACCATTCTGGGCGTTTAACGCCAGCAAGGTGGGGGGACCACAATTTTGTTTTCAATTCAATTTTTTTTCAAACTTTCCTTTTCTTACCCATACTTTTCTACAAAATCACACTTCAATCATTCATCATTCACTTTCAAATCTTCAAAATCAAAACCATTCTTCAAATTTATTTCAATCAATTACAAACATTGTTCAAAATTTCACCCTTTTCTCAATTTCTTTCCATATCTTCTCAAATCTCCTTTCAAATTTCTCTCTTCTTTTTCGAAAACTCCCCTCCCCACCTTATAAATACTTGTTTGGCTCCCTCATTCCACCACACCATTCGAATTTCCTCTTCCTCCCCCTCTCTTCTCTCTTTTCTTTTGCTTGAGGACAAGCAAATCTCTAAGTTTGGTGTGCTTTTCCGTGATCACTAAGCCAAGATTCATCAATATCATGGCTCCTAAGGGAAAATAAACCAATTCTAGAGGCAAGAAAGAGAATAATCTAAAGAATCTTTGGAATCAAGAGAAGTTCTTAACCAAAGAACATGAAGGCCATTATCACAAAATAATGGGTCTGAGGTCAGTGATCCCGGAAGTAAAATTTGATCTGAAAGAAGATGAATATCCGGGGATCCAAGAGCAAATTCGAAACAAAGGATGGGAAGTTCTAACCAATCCTGAGACAAAGGTTGGAAGGAACATGGTTCAGGAATTCTACTCAAATCTGTGGCTGACAGATAAGCAGAGAATGACTGGAACCGCTTACCATACCTATAGAACCATGGTCAGAGGGAAAGTTATGTACTTCCATCTGGACAAAATAAGAGAAATCTTCAAATTGCCTCAACTGCAAGATGATCCTGACTCCTTTAATAGGAGGATGGTGAGAGTAGATAAAGGGTTGGATCAAGTTCTAGAGGATATATGCCTCCCTGGAACTAAGTGGATAACCAATTCTAAGGGTGTCCCAAACCAACTCAAGAGGGGAGACCTCAAACCAATTGCAAGAGGTTGGCTAGACTTTATTGGGCGTTCCATATTGCCCACTAGCAACCGTTCTGAGGTCACTATCAAGAGAGCAGTGATGATTCATTGCATTATGCTTGGAAAAGCAGTGGAGGTGCATCATGTGATTTCTTGTGAGATCTACACAATTGCAAATAAGAATTCCACTGAAGCCAAATTGGCTTATCCAAGCTTGATCTCTTTGCTCTGTAAAGAGGCTGGGGTGAAGATGGGAGTAGATGAATTCATACCCGTTGAACATCCAATCACCAAGAAGTCAATGGAAGGACAAGTGCAAGACAACTCTATCAAAAGGAGGGCGCAGGAGTTCCTCCCTAAATTTCCTGAAATTGGCTACTGGGCCAGCCTAGAAGCATCCATTAACAAGTTGCAAGAGACTATGGAGCAACTGAAGGAAGAACATCAGAATCAAAACTGCATGCTCTGCAAATTGCTGAAGGAACAAGAGAAGCAGGGGCGTGAACTCCAAGAGATGAAACGCCAAAAGCTCTCCTCTCAAGCTGAGGGAGCATCCACTTCTCAAAATCAAGGTTGTTGAGTCCTAACTCTGTGAAAACCTCTATCATTAGGAGCCTATTTTTGCGTTTTTCTTTCATTTTCTATTTTTTAGTTTCATCTTATATTTATTTTCTGAGTCTTGTTCTTAATTCATAATTAATAAAATTTAAAGTTTATGCCTTAAAGCTATGAATATCCTATGAATCCATCACCCCTCTTAAACGAAAAATGCTTTAACCACAAAAGAACAAGAAGTACAGGATTTCGAAATTAATCCTTGAAACTAGTTGAATTAGCTTGATGTGGTGACAATACTTTTTGTTTTCTGAATGAATGCTTGAACAGTGCATATGTCTTTTGAATTGTTGTTTTGAGAATGTTAAAATTGTTGGCTCTTGAAAGAATGAGGAGAAAGAGAACTATTATTGAGGATCTGAAAAATCATCAATTGATTCTTGAAGCAAGAAAAAGCAGTGAAAAAAAAAATTTTCGAAAAAAAAAAAGAGAAGAAGAAAAGAAAAAAAAGAAAGAAGTAAAGTTGTGATCCAAGGCAATAGAGTGTGCTTAAGAACCCTGGACACCTCTAATTGGGGACTTTAGCAAAGCTGAGTCACAATCTAAAAAGGTTCACCCAATTATGTGTCTGTGGCATGTATGTATCCGGTGGTAATACTGGAAGACAGAGTGCTTTGGGCCACAGCCAAGACTCATACACTAGCTATGTTCAAGAATCCCTATACTTAACTAGGAGAATCAATAACACTATCTGAGTTCTGAGTTCTCATAGATGCCAATCATTCTGAACTTCAAAGGATAGAGTGAGATGCCAAAACTGTTCGGAGGCAAAAAGCTACTAGTCCCGCTCATCTAATTGGAACTATGTTTCTTTGGTATTTTGGAGTCTATAGTATATTCTCTTCTTTTATCCTATTTTGATTTTCAGTTGCTTGGGGACAAGCAACAATTTAAGTTTGGTGTTGTGATGAGCGGATAATTTGTACGCTTTTTGGCATTGTTTTTAGTATGTTTTTAGCATCTTTTAGTTAGTTCTTAGTATATTTTTATTAGTTTTTAGTTAAAATTCACTTTTCTGGACTTTACTACGAGTTTGTGTGTTTTTCTGTGATTTCAGGTATTTTCTGACTGAAATTGAAGGTTCTGAGCAAAAATCTGATTCAGAGACTGAAAAGGACTGCAGATGCTGTTGGATTCTGACCTCCCTGCACTCGAAGTGGATTTTCTGGAGCTACAGAAGCCCAATGGGTGCGATCTCAACGGCGTTGGAAAGTAGACATCCTGGGCTTTCCAGCAATATATGATAGTCCATACTTTGCCCAAGATTTGATGGCCCAAACCGGCGTAGCAATTCGGCCTCAGAAATTCCAGCGTTAAACGCCGGAACTGGCATAAAACTTGGAGTTAAACGCCCAAACTGGCATGAAAGCTGGCGTTTAACTCCAGAAAAGGTCTCTACACGAAAATGCTTCATTGCTCAGCCCAAGCACACACCAAGTGGGCCCGGAAGTGGATTTTTCTGTCATTTACTCATTTCTGTAAACCTTAGGATACTAGTTTACTATTAATAGGATCTTTTGACATTGTATCCGTACCTCATGACATTTTTACACTTTTCATTGTATACCTTCCACGGCATGAGTCTCTAAACCCCATGGTTGGGGGTGAGGAGCTCTGCTGTGTCTTGATGGATTAATGCAATTACTACTGTTTCTTATTCAATCATGCTTGCTTCCATTCTAAGATATCACTTGCTCTTAACCCGGATGAATGTGATGATCCGTGACACTCATCATCATTCTCAACTATGAACGTGTGCCTGACAACCACCTCCGTTCTATTTTAGATTAAGTAGATATCTCTTGGATTCTTTAATCGGAATCTTCGTGGTATAAGCTAGAACTGATGGCGGCATTCAAGAGAATCCGGAAGGTCTAAACCTTGTCTGTGGTATTCTGAGTAGGATTCAATGATTGAATGACTGTGACGTGCTTCAAACTCCTAGCAGGCGGGGCGTTAGTGACAGACGCAAAAGAATCAATGGATTCTATTCCGGCCTGACCGAGAACCGACAGCTGATTAGCCATGCTGTGACAGAGCATAGGAACATTTTCACTGAGAGGATGGGAGGTAGCCACTGACAACGGTGAAACCCTACATACAGCTTGCCATGGAAGGAGCCTTGCGTGTTTGATGAAGAAGACAGTAGGAAAGCAGAGATTCAGAAGATGGAGCATCTCCAAAACCTCAATCAATTCTCCATTACTGCTAAACAAGTACTTATTTCATGTTCTTTTTCTTTTCACAATCAATCCTGATAATTTCGGATATCCTGACTAAGATTTACAAGATAACCATAGCTTGCTTCAAGCTGACAATCTCCGTGGGATCGACCCTTGCTCACGCAAGGTATTACTTGGACGACCCAGTGCACTTGCTGGTTAGTTGTGCGGGATTGCAAAAGTGTGATTGTAATTTCGTGCACCACTTTGCCCCATGAGTTGATAACAAAGCTACGACTTCTAAATGCTTTGTTTTCAAGTATTACCACTTGATACATAAGCACCACAAGCATTTAATTAGAGGACTTCATTAAGCTCATTTTTTTCTTTTCTTTTCTTGACTCTCTAATCATTGATGCTCAGAGCCTTGAGCTTTGAGGGAGTGCTTTTGCACTTGAGCCTAGCCTTGACTTCTAAGTGTTTTGTTTTCAAGCATTTGGCTTGATACATAAACACCACAAGCACTTAGCAAATAAATTGCCATTGGTACTCAGAGCCTTCAGCTTTCTCATTCTTTCCCTTTTTCTTTTCTTGCTTTAATTGTATTTGCTTCTTCAAGGTTTTCATGATTTCAAAAGATTTCACAAAATGTACTAGATGAAAAACTTCAATTAAATAAAATCCAATGCAATTGAGCAACAATCAATCATACTAGCTATCCAATACTTGTATGCACATGCCAAATTCTTCTTTAATGCCTTGTTTGTTTATGATCATGATACTTTATTGCTTTTGAATTCACAAAGCTCAAGTTGGTAGTTATAATGCCACAGCACCATGTTTCAATCAAAATTCAAGCTATGCTTAGTCATACCACACATGCATACAGAGAATATAAAGAGAATCATGCAATTTAAAGTGCTGGAAACAAAGGAGAGGAAAAGGAACTTTACAACCTTGTAGTTCATCTTCATTATTGTTGTCCTTTTTCTCCAATTCTTCCCTTTCCCTTGCCAACTTAGAGTGCTTGCTCATCCTCAAGCAACAATTAGAACAATGGCTATGGGGCTAAGATGGATCATGAATGTCTTACACAATGAAATGTTAGTAGCACATGTGTTTTAAGCAAGCAAAAATGAAAAATAACAATCAAGGCACAAGAGACAGCGACATTTGATTGCAAGCATAAGAAGGTGTGCACAATACTTTGCATAAAGAATAAGTGGCACACCAAACTTAGTGTGACACTTTCACTCGGAATTGATGCAAGTATCTAATAGATATTGGAACCAAATTTTGTTGCATAGCAACACTAAACTTAGAATGCAACCATATGTGAATTTATTTGAACTAAAACTAAACAAAAGAAACTGTTATTTGTTGAATACAGTCACCAAGTGAAGAATCTGTCATGAATAAGGATGTTTTGGTGATGTATTAACAAAAACAGTTAATGAAAGAAGCATTAAAAATAAGTAAATAAATGAAACAAAGAGAAAACAAAATTTATCCAACTAAGAAGAAGAAAAATAACACTGCAAAAGGCAATCTGATTATGCAGACAAGTGATGTTGCTAGAATGATTTGCATAGAAAATAAGTGGCACACCAAACTTAGAATCTTGGTGTGTCACTTTCATTTTTGATTTGATGCAATCATCCAAAAGATTGAAAATAATTTGTTGCAAGGCAACACCAAACTTAGAATGTAACCATATGCCTATTTATTGAATTTAAACAAAGCATAAAAAGAAATGTACCTACGGTTGGGTTACCTCCCAACAAGTGCTCTTTTAGTGTCATTAGCTTGACATGTTGCTCTTCACTTTCTTCCTCTTCTTCCAGTTTGTTAAGAGGAATGACTTCAAGAGGGAAAAGTTTCAGCTATTGTCCCCTGTCTTGGTCTCCTTTCAGCAAGCTTCCTTGTGAATTGGCTTGATTAATCTTGCTTGCTGGATCAGGGGGAGGATTGTTTGCAGTTGACCTTCTCTTGAATGTTGTCCTTGGTATCTTGGTCACAATCCTCTTCTTGGTGCTTTTGTTAATTGCCTTCACTTCTTGGATGTCAAGACATGGTTGCTGTGTGATTATTGGAGTGATTTCTTCATTAAGAGCCTCTTCAATTGGTGGTTCCATGAATCCTTCTTCTATGCAACTCTCTGCTTCAATTGAGGGTGACTTCTCTTGAGTGTCTTCCTCACTTTCTTGATCCTCCACTTCTTCCCTTGTCACCTCAAGTGCAGTTTCATTTTCAACCACCTCATTCTTCATTGAAAGTTCACTTGATGCAGTGGCCTCCTTATCTTGCTCTTCCACTTTCTCCTTCACATCCATCAATTGGCCTTCATTTTCCTTGCTCAGTGGTTCTACGCTCCTCCTTGTTGCTCTAAGGGCCATTCATCTTCTTGAAGATGATTTCTTTCCAGGATTGGGGTTGTGTGTATCTTTCCACGAGTTTTTTATGTATTTCAATGGCTTGAAGGTAATCCTCATCAGGTGGTTCAAGAGATGAAGGTTGAGAGTAATAATAATCAAGTGATGAAGAACTTTCAAATGAGAAACTGGGATGTGAGGGTGGATGCTCTTCCATTCTTTGGTGATACTTCCATCCACCATGAGAATAATGATATGAATCATTTTGTGGTGGTGGTTGGTATCCCATATGATTTTCTTGCTCATCTTGTGTCTCTGAAGCAAATCTCCATGAATTGGAGTGCTCAGAATGTGTATTCTCTTGGTGATATTCCCAGCCACCATTAGAGATTGGTGATGGTGGGTAATATCCCATAAAGTTTGTTTGACTAAAAGATGAGGTGAACTCCATTTGAATTTTGAAAAACACAACACCAAGAAAAATTGAAATTACTCATATCAGAGATGAGAATTTCTTAGTGAGGCAAAAACTCAAACACCTTGGTTTCACTTTAAAACAGAGAACAAAAACAAAAAAAATGCTTGATCTAGACTTCTCACCCACTTAATCATTGTTGATCTAATCAATCCCCGGCAACGGCGCCAAAAACTTGATGGTGTTTTTGCGAAAAACAAATTTTCCAACACACAAATCCAACCGGCAAGTGTACCGGGTCGCATCAAGTAATAATAACTCACAAGAGTGAGGTCGATCCCACAGGGATTGATGGATCAAGCAACTTTAGTGGGTGATTAGTTTAGTCAAGCTAACATTGAAGTGGAATTGAGTGAAGTTGTAGCCAACAGAAAGTAAATTTGCAGGAATTATAAAGTGCAGAAAGTAAATTGTATTGAAACTTAAAGAGCAAGAAATGTAAATTGCAAGAATCTTAAATGACAAGAAATATAAATTGCATTAAATGTAAAGAGGAGTGGGTGCTGGAAATTTAAAATTCAACAGGAAAGTGTAAATAGAAATCAAACAGAGAAGTAAAAGGTGCAAAATCATGCAACAGATCTAAACAGAAAATGGAAATTGCTTGAAGAATTCTAAACAGAAAAGCAGTGCTTAATTTGCAGCAATTTAAAAGAATGTTGAAGATCTCAGGGAATCAATGAGACTAGAGAACAAGTCTAGATCTCACTCCCTTCCTTGATCCAACAAGAGAGAAGTTGCAGAAAATTTAAAAGAACAGATTGCAGAAGAAGAAGATTTAAAACAGCAAATGAAAATTGAGTTATGCAGTAAGAGAACAAGATGAATCTCAAATCAGGAATGAAACAGAATTCCTTCCTTCCCAATCCAAAATTCCAAAACAGCAATAAAAACTATGAGAGAGCTCTCAAATCCTAATATTCCCTAGTGGGTCTCGCCTCCCTTTTTCTTTTTAATCGAGCTCTAATTGATGCCTTTATATAGGCTTTACAAAGTGAAAATGAAAATGAAATTAAAACAAAATAAAAATCCTAATCTAATTGATCCATGTGCCTTTGAGTCATGTTGAGTGGGCTTTGCTTGCTTTGGATTTGAGGGAAATGGGTCTTGGATGGCCTTGGTTCAATTGGTGAAGATTTGAGTTCAAAGGGAATTTGAATTGAATTTTGATTGAATTTGGCCCATGACACTCCCAGGAGGCTGCCCTGCCCTTGTGGAGGGCAGGGCAGAAAATGTTGCTTGCGCCCTTGGTGCGTGCGTGATGCGGGCTTGGTGTGTGAAGATGCTGCCCTGCCCTTGTGGAGGGCAGGGCAGAAAAATCTGGTGCGCCAGTTTGGTGCTTGTGCGTGCTGCTGGTGCTGCTGAAGGATGCCTTGGTGCGCCAGAATGGTGCGCCTGTGTGCACCACAAAATGCTGCCCTGCCCTTGCGGAGGGCAGGGCAATGTTTCCAAAAAATGAAGCTCCGCGTTCGATACTTGGTGGATGCACACGCTACTTCTTTTCCTTGGTTTATTTTTGCTTATTTTTGGCTCTTAAAGATGCCTCTCGTTCCTGCCTCAATTGTTCGCC
>NC_080386.1:64904996-64926599 GCF_014773155.1 Arachis stenosperma
CTGTGGCCGTTGCAACAGAGGCAGGTTGGTGCACGAAATCGCAATAACACTTTTGCAATCCCGCACAACTAACCAGCAAGTGCACTGGGTCGTCCAAGTAATACCTTGCGTGAGCAAGGGTCGATCCCACGGAGATTGTCGGCTTGAAGCAAGCTATGGTTACCTTGTAAATCTTAGTCAGGATATCAGAAATTATCAGGATTGATTGTAAAAAGCAAAAGAACATGAACAAGGTACTTGTTTTGCAGTAATGGAGAATAGGCTGAGGTTTTGGAGATGCTCCATCTTCCGAATCTCTGCTTTCCTACTGTCATCTTCATCAAACACGCAAGGCTCCTTCCATGGCAAGCTGTATGTAGGGTTTCACCGTTGTCAGTGGCTACCTCCCATCCTCTCAGTGAAAATACGTCCCTGATGCTCTGTCACAGCATAGGCTAATCATCTGTCGGTTCTCAATCAGGCCGGAATAGAATCCAGTGATTCTTTTGCGTCTGTCACTAACGCCCCGCCTTCAGGAGTTTGAAGCACGTCACAGTCATTCAATCATTGAGTCCTACTCAGAATACCACAGACAAGGTTTAGACCTTCCGGACTCTCTTGAATGCCGCCATCAGTTCTAGCTTATACCACGAAGATTCCGATTAAAGAATCCAAGAGATATCTACTTAATCTGAGGTAGAACAGAGGTGGTTGTCAGGCACATGTTCATAGTTGAGAATGATGATGAGTGTCACGGATCATCACATTCATCCGGGTTAGGAGCAAGTGATATCTTAGAATGGAAGCAAGCATGATTGAATAAGAAACAGTAGTAATTGCATTAATCCATCAAGACACAGCAGAGCTCCTCACCCCCAACCATGGGGTTTAGAGACTCATGCCGTGGAAGGTATACAATGAAATGTGTAAAAATGTCATGAGGTCATAAGGTCCGGATACAATGTCAAAAGATCCTATAAATAGTAAAACTAGTATCCTAAGGTTTACAGAAATGAGTAAATGACAGAAAAATCCACTTTCGGGCCCACTTGGTGTGTGCTTGGGCTGAGCAATGAAGTAATTTCGTGTAGAGACCTTTTCTGGAGTTAAACGCCAGCTTTCATGCCAGTTTGAGCGTTTAACTCCAAGTTTTATGCCAGTTCCGGCGTTTAACGCTAGAATTTCTGATGCTGATTTGCTACGCCGGTTTGGGCCATCAAATCTTGGGCAAAGTATGGACTATCATATATTGCTGGAAAGCCCAGGATGTCTACTTTCCAATGCCGTTGAGAGCGCGCTAATTGGGTTTCTGTAGCTCCAGAAAATCCACTTCGAGTGTAGGGAGGTCAGAATCCAACAGCATCTGCAGTCCTTTTCAGTCTCTGGATCGGATTTTTGCTCAGAACCTTCAATTTCAGCCAGAAAATACCTGAAATCACAGAAAAACACACAAACTCATAGTAAAGTCCAGAAAAGTGAATTTTGACTAAAAACTAATAAAAATATAATAAAAACTAACTAAAAGATACTAAAAACATACTAAAAACAATGCCAAAAAGCGTATAAATTATCCGCTCATCACAACACCAAACTTAAATTGTTGCTTGTTCCCAAGCAACTGAAAATCAACATAGGATAAAAAGAAGAGAATATACTATAGACTCCAAAATATCAAGGAAACATAGCTCCAATTAGATGAGCGGGACTAGTAGCTTTTTGCCTCCGAACAGTTTTGGCATCTCACTCTATCCTTTGAAGTCCAGAATGATTGGCATCTATGAGAACTCAGAACTCAGATAGTGTTATTGATTCTCCTAGTTAAGTATGATGATTCTTGAACATAGCTAGTGTATGAGTCTTGGCTGTGGCCCAAAGCACTCTGTCTTCCAGTATTACCACCGGATACATACATGCCACAGACACATAATTGGGTGAACCTTTTTTAGATTGTGACTCTGCTTTGCTAAAGTCCCCAATTAGAGGTGTCCAGGGTTCTTAAGCACACTCTTATTGCTTTGGATCACATCTTTATTTCTTTTTCTTTTTCTCTTTTCTTTTCTTTTTTTTTCGAAATTTTTTTTTTATTTTTTTTTTGTATTCACTGCTTTTTCTTGCTTCAAGAATCAATTTGATGATTTTTCAGATCCTCAATAACAGTTCTCTTTCTCCTCATTCTTTCAAGAGCCAATAATTTTAACATTCTCAAAACAACAAATTCAAAAGACATATGCACTGTTCAAGCATTCATTCAGAAAACAAAAAGTATTGTCACCACATCAAACTAATTCAACTAGTTTCAAGGATAAATTTCGAAACCCTGTACTTCTTGTTCTTTTGTGATTAAAGCATTTTTCTTTTAAGAGAGGTGATGGATTCATAAGACATTCATAGCTTTAAGGCATAAACTTTAATTTTATTAATTATGAATTAAGAACAAGACTCAGAAAATAAATATAAGATAAAACTAGAAATAGAAAAACAAAATAAAATAATAAAAAAACGAAAAAAATAGGCTCCTAATGATAGAGGTTTTCACAGAGTTAGGACTCAACAACCTTGATTTTGAGAAGTGGATGCTCCCTCAGCTTGAGAGGAGAGCTTTTGGCGTTTCATCTCTTGAATCTCACGCCCCTGCTTCTCTTGTTCCTTCAGCAATTTGCAGAGCATGCAGTTTTGATTCTGCTGTTCTTCCTTAAGTTGCTCCATAGTCTCTTGCAACTTGTTGATAGATGCCTCTAGGCTGGCCCAGTAGCCAATTTCAGGGAATTCAGGGAGGAACTCATGCGCCCTCCTTTTGATAGAGTTGTCTTGCACTTGTCCTTCCATTGACTTCTTGGTGATTGGATGTTCAATGGGTATGAACTCATCTACTCCCATCTTCACCCCAGCCTCTTTACAGAGCAAAGAGATCAAGCTTGGGTAAGCCAATTTGGCTTCAGTGGAATTCTTATTTGCAATTGTGTAGATTTCACAAGCAATCACATGATGCACCTCCACTGCTTTTCCAAGCATAATGCAATGAATCATCACTGCTCTCTTGATAGTGACCTCAGAACGGTTGCTAGTGGGCAATATGGAACACCCAATAAAGTCTAGCCAACCTCTTGCAATTGGTTTGAGGTCTCCCCTCTTGAGTTGGTTTGGGACACCCTTTGAATTGGTTATCCACTTAGTTCCAGGGAGGCATATGTCCTCTAGAACTTGATCCAACCCTTTGTCTACTCTCACCATTCTCCTATTAAAGGAGTCAGGATCATCTTGCAGTTGAGGCAACTTGAAGATTTCTCTTATTTTGTCCAGATGGAAGTACATAACTTTCCCTCTGACCATGGTTCTGTAGGTATGGTAAGCGGTTCCAGTCATTCTCTGCTTATCTGTCAGCCACAGATTGGAGTAGAATTCCTGAACCATGTTCCTTCCAACCTTTGTCTCAGGATTGGTTAGAACTTCCCATCCTCTGTTTCGAATTTGCTCTTAGATCCCCGGATATTCATCTTCTTTCAGATCAAATTTCACTTCCGGGATCACTGACCTCAGACCCATTATTTTGTGATAATGGTCTTCATGTTCTTTAGTTAAGAACTTCTCTTGATTCCAAAGATTCTTTGGATTATTCTCTTTCTTGCCTCTTAAATTGGTTTGTTTTCCCTTAAGAGCCATGATATTGATGAATCTTGGCTTAGTGATCACGGAAAAGCACACCAAACTTAGAGGTTTGCTTGTCCTCAAGCAAAGGAAAAGAGAGAAGAGAGGGGGAGGAAGAGAAAATTCGAATGGTGTGATGGAAGAGGGAGCCAAACGTGAATTTATAAGGTGGGGAGGGGAGTTTTCGAAAAAGAAGAGAGAAATTTGAAAGGAGATTTGAGAAGATATGGAAAGAAATTGAGAAAATGGTGAAATTTTTGAACAATGTTTGTAATTGATTTGAAATAAATTTGAAGAATGGTTTTGATTTTTGAAGATTTGAAAGTGAATGATAAATGATTGAAGTGTGATTTTGTAGAAAAGTATGGGTAAGAAAAGGAAAGTTTGAAAAAATTTGAATTGAAAGCAAAATTGTGGTCCCCCCCACCTTGCTGGCGTTAAACGCCCAGAATGGCACCCATTCTGGCGTTTAACGCCCATTTGCTACCCTTTTTGGGCATTTAACGCCCAGCCAGGTGCCCTGGCTGGCGTTAAACGCCAGAAATCCTTTATCACTGGGCGTTTTTTAGAACGCCCAGGATGCTGCACACCTGGCGTTAAACGCCCAAAATGGTGCCCATTCTGGCGTTTAACGCCCAAAATGGCACCATTCCTGGCGTTATTAACGCCCAAAATGCCCCTTACTGGCGTTTTTTTGCCAGTAAGCTCATTTTCTCTGCTTTTTGGACAGAATCCTTCTGTAACTCTGTGAATTCCTTCATTTTTGATACTTGCCTCTGTAAGAACTAATCATATATCCTCCTAATGACTGGGTTGCCTCCCAGCAAGCGCTTCTTTACTGTCTTTAGCTGGACTTCTGCTAAGAATCACTCAAGTCTCAATCTTGAGCATTCCTGCTCAAAATTGCTTTCAAGATAATGCTTGATTCTCTGTCCATTAACAATGAACTTTCTGTCTGAATCAATATCCTGAAGCTCAACATATCCATATGGTGACACTCTTGTGATCACATACGGACCCCTCCACCGGGATTTGAGTTTTCCTGGGAACAATTTGAGCCTGGAGTTGAAGAGCAGAACTTTTTGTCCTGGCTCAAAGACTCTGGTTGACAATTTCTTGTCATGCCACTTCTTTGCCTTTTCCTTATAAATTTTTGCATTTTCAAAGGCATTGAGTCTGAACTCCTCTAGCTCATTTAACTGGAGTAATCTTTTTTCACCAGCTAACTGAGCATCCATGTTTAGGAATCTGGTTGCCCAGTAGGCTTTATGTTCCAGTTCCACAGGCAAATGACAGGCCTTTCCATACACCAGTTGGTATGGAGAGGTTCCTATAGGAGTCTTGAATGCTGTTCTGTATGCCCACAGAGCATCATCCAAGCTCTTTGCCCAATCCTTTCTTCGGGCTATCACAGTCCGTTCTAGGATTCTTTTTAGCTCTCTGTTAGAGACTTCAGCTTGCCCATTTGTCTGTGGATGATACGGAGTGGCCACTTTATGGCTGATTCCATATCTAACCATAGCAGAGTATAGCTGTTTGTTGCAGAAATGAGAGCCCCCATCACTGATTAGTACTCTGGGAACACCAAATCTGCTGAAGATATGTTTCTGGAGGAACTTCAGCACGGTCTTAGTATCATTGGTGGGTGTAGCAATTGCCTCTACCCACTTAGATACATAGTCTACTGCCACCAGAATGTAAGTGTTTGAGTATGATGGTGGGAATGGCCCCATGAAGTCAATTCCCCATACATCAAACAATTCTATCTCTAATATCCCTTGTTGAGGCATGGCATATCCGTGAGGCAGGTTACCAGCTCTTTGGTAACTGTCACAGTTACGCACAAACTCTCGGGAATCTTTATAGAGAGTAGGCCAGTAGAAGCCACACTGGAGGACTTTAGTGGCTGTTCGCTCACTTCCAAAATGTCCTCCGTATTGTGATCCATGGCAGTGCCATAGGATCCTTTGTGCTTCTTCTCTGGGTACACACCTGCGGATCACTCCGTCAGCACATCTCTTAAAGAGATATGGTTCATCCCAGAGGTAGTACTTGGCATCTGAAATTAATTTCTTTCTTTGCACATTGCTGTACTCCTTGGGTATGAACCTCACAGCTTTATAGTTTGCCATATCTGCAAACCATGGAGCTTCCTGAATGGCAAAGAGTTGCTCATCTGGGAAGGTCTCAGAGATCTCAGTAGAAGGGAGGGACGCCCCAGCTACTGGTTCTATTCGGGACAGATGATCAGCTACTTGGTTCTCTGTCCCTTTTCTGTCTCTTATTTCTATATCAAACTCTTGCAGAAGCAACACCCATCTTATTAGCCTGGGTTTTGAATCCTGCTTTGTGAGTAAGTATTTAAGAGCAGCATGGTCAGTGTACACAACCACCTTGGATCCTACTAGATAAGATCTAAACTTGTCAATGGCATAAACCACTGCAAGTAATTCTTTTTCTGTGGTTGTGTAATTCTTCTGTGCATCATTTAGAACACGGCTAGCATAATAAATGACATGCAGAAGTTTGTTATGCCTCTGTCCCAACACTGCACCAATGGCATGGTCACTGGCATCACACATTAATTCAAATGGCAATGCCCAATCTGGTGCAGAGATAACTGGTGCTGTGACCAGCTTAGCTTTCAGGGTCTCAAATGCCTGCAGACACTGTGTGTCAAACACAAATGGTGTGTCAGCAGCTAACAGGTTACTCAAAGGTTTTGCAATTTTCGAAAAATCCTTGATAAACCTTCTGTAAAATCCTGCATGCCCCAGAAAGCTTCTGATTGCCTTAACATTGGCAGGTGGTGGTAATTTTTCAATTACCTCTACCTTTGCCTTATCCACCTCTATTCCCCTGCTTGAAATTTTGTGCCCAAGGACAATTCCTTCAGTCACCATAAAGTGACATTTCTCCCAGTTTAAAACCAGGTTAGTCTCTTGGCATCTTTTCAGGACAAGTGATAGGTGGTTAAGACAGGAGCTGAATGAGTCTCCATATACTGAAAAGTCATCCATAAAGACTTCCAGAAATTTCACTACCATGTCTGAGAAGATAGAGAGCATGCACCTCTGAAAGGTTGCAGGTGCATTGTACAGACCAAAAGGCATTCTCCTATAGGCAAACACGCCAGAAGGGCAGGTAAATGCTGTTTTCTCTTGGTCTTGGGGATCTACTGCAATTTGGTTGTAGCCTGAATAGCCATCCAAAAAGCAGTAATAGTCATGACCAGCTAGTCTTTCTAGCATTTGGTCTATGAATGGTAAAGGAAAATGATCCTTTCTGGTGGCTGTATTGAGCCTTCTGTAGTCAATACACATGCGCCACCCTGTGACTGTCCTTGTAGGAACCAGTTCATTTTTTTCATTATGAACCACTGTCATGCCTCCCTTTTTTGGGGACAACTTGGACAGGGCTCACCCAGGGGCTATCAGAAATAGGATAAATAATCCCAGCCTCTAGTAATTTAGTGACCTCTTTCTGCACCACCTCCTTCATGGCTGGATTTAGCCTCCTCTGTGGTTGGACCACTGGTTTGGCATTATCCTCCAACAGGATCTTGTGCATGCATTTAGCTGGGCTAATGCCCTTAAGATCACTTATGGACCACCCAAGAGCTGTCTTGTGCGTCCTTAGCACTTGAATCAGTGCTTCCTCTTCCTGTGGATTTAAAGCTGAGCTTATAATCACTGGAAAAGTGTCACCCTCTCCCAGAAATACGTACTTCAGGGATGGTGGTAGAGGTTTGAGTTCAGGTTTGGGAGGTTTATCCTCCTCCTGAGGAATTTTCAAAAATTCCTTTGCCTCCTCTAGTTCTTCTTGATCAGGTTGAGCATCTTTGAAGATGTCCTCAAGCTCTGATTCTAGGCTTTCAGCCATATTGATCTCTTCTACCAGAGAGTCAATAATGTCAGCGCCCATGCAGTCGTCTGGTGTGTCTGGATGCTGCATTGCTTTCACAGCATTCAACTTGAACTCATCCTCATTGACTCTCAGGGTTACTTCCCCTTTTTGTACATCAATGAGAGTTCGTCCAGTTGCTAGGAATGGTCTTCCTAGAATGAGAGTTGCACTTTTGTGCTCCTCCATTTCCAGCACCACAAAGTCAGTGGGAAAGGCAAATGGCCCAACCTTGACAATCATGTCCTCTATTATGCCTGATGGGTGCTTAATGGAGCCATCAGCAAGTTGGAGGCATATCCTGGTTGGTTTGACTTCTCCAGCCAACCCAAGCTTTCTGATGGTGGATGCAGGTATTAGGTTGATGCTTGCTCCAAGATCACATAGGGCTGTCTTGGTGCAAGCGCCTTCTAATGTGCATGGTATTATAAAGCTTCCAGGATCTTGAAGCTTTTCTGGTAAGCTTTTTAGTATGACTGCACTGCATTCTTCAGTGAGAAACACTTTCTCAGTTTCTCTCCAATCCTTCTTATGACTTAAGATCTCTTTCATGAACTTAGCATAAGAAGGTATTTGCTCAAGTGCCTCTGCAAACGGAATCTTTATTTCAAGAGTCCTTAGATAGTCTGCAAAGCGGGCAAATTGCTTATCCTGTTCCGCTTTGCGGAGTTTCTGAGGATAAGGCATCTTGGCTTGATATTCTTCAACCTTAGATGCTGCAGGTTTATTCCTTACAGAAGTGGTTGAAGAAGCCTTATTAGAGGGATTACTGTCAGCACTCTTAGGTGTCTGATCTTCCCTTGGCGTATGAACGCCAGGATTGGGTGGAAAATGGGCGTTAAACGCCAGCTTTTCCCCCTTTTCTGGCGTTTGAACGCCAGAACTGGGCAGGGAATGGGCGTTTAACGCCAGCTTTTCCCCCTTTTCTGGCGTTTGAACGCCAGAACTGGGCAAGGAATGGGCGTTTAACGCCAGCTTTCCTTCCCTTTCTGGCGTTTGAACGCCAATAACATTCCTCTCTGGGCTCTGACTGTCCTCAGAGGGATTTTGAACAGTGGTTTGGTTATCCTCTGTCAATTGTTCCTTGTTTGGCTTTTTGCTCTTTTGAGCAGTGGTATTTAGTGTCTTCCCACTCCTTAGTTGAACTGCTTGACATTCTTCTGTTATCTGTTTAGATATTTGTTGTTTTGCTTGATTCAACTGCAGTTCTATGCTCTTGTTAGCAACCTTAGTATCATGGAGCATTTCTTTAAATTCTGCTAACTGTTCAGTCATCAGGAGCAATTGTTGATTAAGCTCATTCATCTGTTCTTGAGGATTAGGGTCAGTGACTAATGCCATGACTTCCTCCTTTGGAACGAACTCATTGCTAGAATATAAGTATTGGTTTCTAGCAACAGTGTCTATAAGCTCTTGAGCTTCTTCAATTGTCTTCCTCATGTGTATAGATCCACCAGCTGAGTGGTCTAAAGACATCTGAGCTTTCTCTGTGAGCCCATAGTAGAAGATGTCTAACTGTACCCACTCTGAAAACATTTCAGAGGGGCATTTTCTAAGCATACCTCTATACCTCTCCCAGGCATTATAAAGGGATTCATTATCCTCTTGTTTAAAGCCTTGGATGTCTAGCCTTAGCTGTGTCATCCTCTTTGGAGGGTAAAAATGATTCAGGAATTTGTCTGATAACTGTTTCCATGTCTTTATGCTTGCTGTAGGTTGGTTATTCAACCACCTTTTAGCTTGATCTTCTACAGCAAATGGAAACAGTAGTAGTCTGTAGACATCCTGATCTACCTCTTTATCATGTACTGTGTCAGCAATTTGTAAGAACTGCGCCAGAAACTCAGTAGGTTCTTCCTGTGGAAGACCGGAATACTGGCAATTTTGCTGCACTATGATAATGAGTTGAGGATTTAGCTTAAAGCTGCTTGCTTTGATGGGAGGTATACAGATGCTACTCCCATATGCAGCTGTAATGGGGTTAGCATATGACCCCAGAGTCCTTTTGGACTGATTAATCCCACTTGAGTCCATAATGGACAAGAGGGAAATGATAATGATTGCAAATAGATAAATTTTGTTTTTTTTTTTTGAATTAAACGAAAAATTAAAATAAAATAAAAGGAAATTAAGATAAAAATTAGAAAATCAAAAAGAAAATAAGATCAAAACAAATTGAGAACTGAATCAATTAGTTAATTAAAAAGATTTTGAAAATAGCAATTAGAAAGATATGATTGAAAAGTTTTTATGAAAAAGATTTGATTTTTTAAAAAGAGGAAAGAGAAAAACAACAAAAAGACACCAAACTTAAAATTTTTAGAAAATCAAACACTAATTTTCGAAAATTTTAAAGGAAAAACACAAAGAGGACACCAAACTTAGAATTTTTATGAATCAAAAAGGGACTAAGAACATGCAATTTCGAAAAACTAGAAAAAAAAAACAAAAGCATGCAATGGACACCAAACTTAAAATATGAAACTAGACTCAACTAAAAGACTCTAAACCAACAAAAATAAAACAGTCCTAATCTAAGCAACAAGATAAGCCGTCAGTTGTCCAAACTCGAACAATCCCCGGCAACGGCGCCAAAAACTTGGTGCACGAAATCGCAATAACACTTTTGCAATCCCGCACAACTAACCAGCAAGTGCACTGGGTCGTCCAAGTAATACCTTGCGTGAGCAAGGGTCGATCCCACGGAGATTGTCGGCTTGAAGCAAGCTATGGTTACCTTGTAAATCTTAGTCAGGATATCAGAAATTATCAGGATTGATTGTAAAAAGCAAAAGAACATGAACAAGGTACTTGTTTTGCAGTAATGGAGAATAGGCTGAGGTTTTGGAGATGCTCCATCTTCCGAATCTCTGCTTTCCTACTGTCATCTTCATCAAACACGCAAGGCTCCTTCCATGGCAAGCTGTATGTAGGGTTTCACCGTTGTCAGTGGCTACCTCCCATCCTCTCAGTGAAAATACGTCCCTGATGCTCTGTCACAGCATAGGCTAATCATCTGTCGGTTCTCAATCAGGCCGGAATAGAATCCAGTGATTCTTTTGCGTCTGTCACTAACGCCCCGCCTTCAGGAGTTTGAAGCACGTCACAGTCATTCAATCATTAAGTCCTACTCAGAATATGATACGTAAAAATTAGAATTTCACGTATAACCGGCAAGTATACCGGGTCGTATCAAGTAATAAGACTCACAAAGAGTGAGGTCGATCCCACGGAGATTGGTAGATTAAGCAACTTTAGTTAATGGTAAATTTAGTCAAGCAAACATAGTTTTGATTTCATGAACATTTTGATTTTTGAACATAATTGCAAGAATGTAAATGACACAAAATGTAAAGAACTAGAAAAGAAAAATTAAATGAAAGTAAATAACGGAAACTTAAATTGCAAGAAACTTAAATGACATCAAAGATAAATTGCAAGGAATTAAAGGTTGCAGAAATTTAAAGAACATAAGAGTAAATAGCATGAATTAAAGGAACAAAATGTAGATGACAAGAAGAATAAAATGACCGAATGTAAAAGGGAATTGGGTTGTGGGAAATTAAACAACTAGAGGCAATAGAAATAAGAATTGATGGTAGAGAAGATCATTAGGGATCAGAGATGCAAGTTTTCATGAATTGATGTTAGTCAAATCCTTCTCAATCATGGGTATAGATCCATGGCAAGTGGGTGATTGAATCCCAATCTCTTGGTGATTCAATCTCTCTCAACATAACCAAATGCCACTCTCGTGATCTATTTGTTCATGAGAAGAGATGAAGCTCCTTTCTAATCCAGCCACACAATTCCTATAATCTCAACCAAGGAGAGTTACATCTCACATACTAACCAAGGTATATTGATTGAAGGAATCATGAAAGGATGAACTCTAAACTGAATTATGTGGCTCATTCCTCAAATTCACCACATAATTCATGTAGATTAACCCCTCTCTCGATGGTGGTTGAATCTATGAAGAGCAAGAGTTCCCTCTTTAGATCAACCACTAAAATTGAGGAGGAAAAGATGAATTCACCAACTCATTTCAACAAGCAGAGCTCATCCCCCTAATGAATGTGGGGTTTAGTGAGTCATAGCTCCAATTTCAACAACAATTGCCATAAATCAAAATTAAACTAAGTGTAAAGGAAGAAGAAGAAGAAGAATGAAATGCTTCAAGATTTAGAAAATGAAGAAGAAGAGTTCCAAGATGAACCCAGAATTAGCTCTCTGGCTCTCCTCTCGGAAGTACCAAAAGAGTTTACAATACAAGTGCTAAAAAGTGTCTAAAAATTCTAAGTGTCAAAAAAAGTATTCAAAAGTGTAAAAGTGTAAAAAATCCCCTACAAGTACATCAATCTCTTCTATTTATACTACTCCTAAAACTCTTTCAAAGATCTTCGAGTGGGTTAGCAATATGGGCTTTCTCATTGTTGAATTCTTGGCTCAATTGGAAGTGTTGCTAGGCTTGGAATGGAAGAGTTCATTCATCATGTTTCTGGCCCATTGACCTGGCGTTATTGGCACTAACTCCAGGCCAAATGCACGTTGGCAACGTGCTTGACATTTTCCTGGAAGTGAAGTATGAGACTTGGGCGTTGCTAGCCCAAGTTGTTGCCAACAACTTGCTTTTCCTCTTCTTGGCCTTACTTTCATGCTAATTGTAGCCCAGAATTTGAGTGTCAACCTTCAGCTTCAATATGGACTATTATACATCATTGGAAAGCTCTTGATGTCTATTTTCTAATGCCACTAGAATCACCTCAATTGGACTTTCCTAGCTCAAGTTATGGTTCCTCAAAGAAGGTAAGGTCAAGCTGCCAAGTTGTTGCCAAGTTGTTGTGAATAACGCACCCTCAACCCCAAGTTAGCAACGTGCTCGAGCATCACTCTCCCAAGGCAAGGACTTGAGGCTGGCGTTGTTGCAAAACACGCCCCCTTTGTGCACGTTGGCAACGTGCTCGATCCCACAGCCAAGGATCATCTCTAGCTCCCTTGAATTTCATTTCATGTTCTTGTTTTTAGGGCCTAAAGATGACTCTGGTTTGGCTTCAATTTTGTGCTCCATCATAGACTATTATATATGGTTGGAAAGCTCTGAATGTCAGCTTTCCAATGCAACTGGAAGCACTCAATTTGGATCTCTGTAGCTCAAGATATCTTCCATTGAAGAGGACATGTTCAGGCTGCCTTGTTTTGGTAAGTTGGCGTTGGCAACGCCCATCTAGCGTTGGCAACGTGAGTGGTGCAGCATTTGGGCGTTTGGAACTTGGTTGGTGCGCCATTGGGCATTTGGCAGCCTGGTTGGTGCGCCATTGGGCGTTTGGCAGCCTGGTTGGTGCGCCATTGGGCGTTTGGCAGCCTGGTTGGTGCGCCATTGGGCGTTTGGCAGCCTGGTTGGTGCGCCATTGGGCGTTTGGCAGCCTGGTTGGTGCGCCAAGACTTGGTGCCAAAATTTGCTTGTGTGTGGCGTTGGCAACGCCAGATTCAAGTTGGCAACGCCAACTTTGCTTCTTCCAGGGCCAAGCTTGCCTTGCTTGTGTGTGGCGTTGGCAACGCCAGATTCAAGTTGGCAACGCCAACTTTGCTTCTTCCAGGGCCAAGCTTGCCTTGCTTGTGTGTGGCGTTGGCAACGCCAGATTCAAGTTGGCAACGCCAACTTTGCTTCTTCCAGGGCCAAGCTTGATAGTGTGGCGTTGTTAGCCTGCGTTGTCCTCAAACACGCCAATGCTTCCTAGCTCAAACAACGTGCTCGAGCTTCCATATTAGTGCCAAAATTGCTTGTGTGTGGCGTTGGCAACGCCACTCTCATGTTGGCAACGCCAACTTTGCTTCTTGTCTTCCTCCAGGGCCAAGTTCCTTGCTTGTGTCTTGTGTGTGTGGCGTTGGCAACTTGGTTCTAGAGTTGGCAACGCCAACCTTGCTTCCAGGGCCAAGTTGCTTGGTTGTGTGGCGTTGGCAACGCCCATCTTGAGTTGGCAACGTGCTCGAGCCTCCTTTCCTAGCTCCAGGCATTGCTTCCCACGTTGCCAGTGAACACGCCCATAGAAGCTGGTGTTGGCAACTTGAATGTTGCCTAGTCTTGGCGTTGGCAACTTGGATGTTGCATGTGATGGGCGTTGGCAACTTGGATGTTGCTTAGTCTTGTGTGTGGCGTTGGCAACTTGATTCTAGAGTTGGCAACGCCAACTTTGCTTCCAAGGTTGCCAAGCTTGCTTGGTGCGGTTGTGTGTGGCGTTGGCAACGCCAATCCCAAGTTGGCAACGCCAACTCCTTGCCTTGGTTGCCTCCAGGACCAAGCTTGCCTTGTGTTGTGGAGTTGGCAACGTGGATTCCAAGTTGGCAACGCCAACTCTTGCCTTGGTTGCCTCCAGGACCAAGCTTGCCTTGTGTTGTGGAGTTGGCAACGTGGATTCCAAGTTGGCAACGCCAACTTTGCCCAGCTTGCATCATTCTTGCTTCCATGCCTCCTTGTTTCATCACCTATCATCAACAAGGGAAATAGCTTCAAAGTCTTACCAATTCAAGCAATAAATTTCATGAGATTCATTCATACTCATTCATATATGCATTCCTTAAATCATTTGCATGAATTTGGCTAGAATTAACATGTTCCTTAATATCATCATGCATGGAAACAAAACTCCTAAAAGGACTTGTTTATTTAGAGAAAATGAGTGAAATTAAGCTAAAACTAACTAAGCTAACTAACTAATAATGCAAATATGCATTTGCATCAGAACACCAAACTTAAAGTATTGCTTGTCCTCAAGCAAAATATAAAGGACTTTGTCACAAGAATTTAAGATGTAAGACTTGAATGTTCTTCCAGAGAGTAATTTTCATTGAGCATATTGTCCTCACTTGTGTGGTCATTAATTTATTGTAATTGAACACAACTATTCAACTTTTTCAATTAAAATGCTTGCTTCCCTACTGAATTGGTTAACTTCACTAGACTTCTTTCATACCTTAGCACATGATCCTTGAACCAATTTTTTTCTGCTTATTTCTTTTTCCTTTTTTTTTTCTTTCCCTTTTTCTTTCAATTAAGCTCGAAATCTTGTCTTAAGGCGGCTCTTTAGCATAAGCTTTCAATCAACAATCCCAAACCAGTTGGTTCAAGTTGTTAAGTGTTGAGACACTCTTAAAGATTTACTCACTCAAGCCTCTTTCCTTAACACATTCAGTCACAGGCATATAACATTGAAATTTTGTTTGGATAGTGGTGTCCAGCACCTCTTTGGGTTGCTAAATGTTCTGTTATAGAGCTACTCTTGATTGTGGGTTTTCAATCGATAATCCCGAATTAGTTAACTCAAGTTACCGGGTGATGAAGCACCCCTCGGATTTACTAGCCCAAGTATGTCTCTTAACATCAGTCACCACAGACACATATCCAACTTTTGTCATTGATGCCTAGCCTTTCATTCTTTGTATTCTATTTTCTTTATTGTCAAGGTTATTTGTGCTTTTACTAATAAAGTCCTTATGATCCTTAACCAAACTAGTCTTGTATAGCAAGCATTCTTTTGAGTTCATTGAACCTTGATTCTTTCACAATAAATATACTAGCACTTTTCCTATGGGACAATATGATCCTTTTTAAGCTAGATTTCTCTCTGTTCTTGCTCAAACTGCATCTTTTATTCCAATGACAAGTAAAAGTATTAAAGACAAGCAACCATTCTAAATCTGTGAGTGGTGATGCATGGAATGGGCAACATAAAAGACAATGCTTCAAAAAGAAAATGCATCCTAGAAGGTATACCATATTTCAGACATACATCTTCTTTATTTAATAAAACATAAAGAAAAACATAGGAACTTCACCACCTTTAGTCTTCATGTCCCTTTTCCTTTGCTTGATTCTCCTTGCTTTCCTTTGCCTTTTGGGTCTTCTTTCTTTTTGCTTCTCCTTTCTCCTTGTTGTTGTGTCGTTGCATTCCCCTTTGGATCTTCTTTCTTTTTGCTCCTCCTTTCTCCTTGTTGTTGTGTCGTTGCATTCCCCTTTGGATCTTCTTTTTGCCAAATTCCTGAGCTTATCATTGTCTCCTGTAGCCTCTGTTGATTGAATCTCACCCTTGCTAGTTCTTGCTGTTCAAATATCTTCCGAGCCTCATTAAAACATTTGATTTGTGGGTTGATCAATGGGGGTGTGGAACAGAGGTAACTAAGCTTTTCTTGGGTGCATATGTCATAGTCAAGTCTGTCCTTGTGCCTGGCTTCCTTGAACATTCTGTTTTCATTGAAATCTCTGTAGAGTGTTTCATGTCTAGCATCCAACCTATGGAGAAGTTCTCTTTGCTGAGCTTGCTCTATCCTTAGTTGAGCTTGTTCTTGTATCACTTTCTCCATGGCTTTTTCATGTTCCATAGCCGAATTGTTGATGGCTTCCTGCATCTTGGCATATTGTTCTTGTTGTAACTCCCTCATGTGTGCTTGGTATTCATTTTGTTGGTTCATCCATTGAACTTGAATACCTCTTTGTTGATCCATCAACTGCCAAAGATCCCTTTGTTGTTGAGCTTGCTCTTCTTGGCTTCTTTGAATTTGTGAGTATTGCCCAGAAATCCCTTCCAAGGCGGCTTGGAGTTGGTTCATGTTCAAGGTGTGGGATTCATCCATTTCTTGAGGCTCCTCCTCTTGTCTTACTTCCTTCCTTTTCTTCCTTCTTGCTAAAGGTTGCCTTTCCAATTGAGTTGTGGTGATGAACTCCAACCTTTCTTTAGTGAGAGGCTTTCCAATGGAGACCAAATCAGTTTCTCCAAATTCTTCAAGAGGCACTCCAGCTTCTTCACATAGGCGCAGAATAGTACTAGGATATCCTAGCCAGCTGTCCTGTTTGACCTTTTGAGCTATTTCAATGATGTTCTTGGCTATAATGTCTCCAACATTGATTTCCCCTCCTTTCATTATGCAATGGATCATTATAGCTCTGTTCACCGTTACCTCAGAGTTATTTGAAGTAGAGATCAATGACCTCCTTACTATGTCATGCCATCCTTTTGCTTGAGGTATGAGATCACCTCTCCGAAGTTTGAGTGGTCGGCCATGTGAATCCAATACCCAATCCGTGCCTACTCTGCATAAGTCACTCACCACATCCACATATCTTGGGTCATTTTTAACCCTTTCTTCATAGCTTGGTCGTTTGAACTTTTTGTGCTTGACCCTTAGCACCCTATTGATGGTGTCCGGGCTAAAATCAACATCTACACCTCTTACATAGCTCATGTATGGTTCTTCATCATCATATTCTCTTATCACATTAGTGAAGAACTCATGGATGAGAAGCATGCTCACTTCTTGAGGTTGGTCACAGAGAAGCTCCCATCCTCTTTTTCTGATTATTTTTGTATCTCAGGGTATTCATCTTCCTTTAGCTTGAAAGGTAACTCCGGAACAACATCTTTGCTTGACTCCAACTAAAGATCCGCTCATTGTGTTTGGATTTGAATCTTCTTTCATCAAATTCATCTTCTCTCCTCTCCCTTGATGATGAGGCCATTGAAATTCACTTGTAAGGTTGAATCTCCCCAACACCAAACTTAGTTGAATGCTTGTCCTCAAGCACAAGGAAAATGATTGTGAATGAGAGATATGAGGTAAGCACGGTGACTTAGAAAATGATGGTGAAGGAGATTGAGTGTTTCGGTTATGTGAGATGTGATGCTTCAAGAGGAGTTTTGTTGGGTAAAGATGAGGTTCAAGGTTAGAATTTGTGAAACATGGAGTAGGTTGGAGGTTGAGTATGAGTTCGGTTAGTGAAGTGAAAGTTGGTGGGTAGAAGAATGAATGATGAATGAATATGGTTGAAGTATTTAAAGTGAAAGTTGGTGGGAAGGCATTTAAGGCTCGGTCATGGCATGCTTCCTTGTGCACAATGCATGTTGGTTTCTTTTTCCCCATGCACAAAGTTCAAAATTCATGTCACTACTCTCCCTATCCGTGATCTTTCTTCAAGATTCCCCATCATTTCTTTCCTTCTTTCATTATATGCTTCCAAGATTCCCCATCACTTCTTCCTTTCTTTCCTGCAACAAAATGCCAAAGGCTTGAGATTCTTAAAGTGACATTAATGGCTAAAAACTTATGATTATGTTCCTATGCAAAATTGACTAAATTAGATTCCCTAATCTATTTTTTTAGCATTAATAATGCAAGTAAAGACACCAAACTTAGTTTGTGACTAAGTGTTCTATGGAATTAATTCCAAAGATAGCCACATCAAACTTAGTAATTTACCTACATTCAATGCTTTTTTTTTTTTTTTTTCACGTTTTTTTTTTTTTATTTTATTTTATAACTAAAGTAGATGACAAAACTTTCATAGCTTAGCATTTTCGTGTATGTATGGACACTAAACTTAGTTTGTGGCTAAGTGTTATAGAACACACATTTGCCATTACTTCAAGATTGGCCACACCAAACTTAGTGCCTTGCATACACCATGTACTAGTCTACTTGCTCATTATGGGTTACTAAAACATGAAATTAAAAGACTCCCTGTGCATGGGTTGCCTCCCATGAAGCGCTTTGTTTATTGTCCTTAGCTCGACATGGCAGCTTCTTTGCTCATGTTAAGAGTTGCACACTCTCTTCCTTGCTCCAAGGGCCACCAAAATAGTGCTTCACCCTATGTCCATTGACTGTGAAGGTTTGTTTTGAGGCTTCATCAAGCAATTCAACATAGCCATGAGGTGATACTTTGGTGATGGTGTATGGACCAGTCCATCTAGACCTCAGCTTCCCAGGGAAGATCTTCAATCTTGAATTGAATAATAACACCTTTTGGCCTGGTTCAAATGTTCTTTGAGAGATCCTCTTATCATGCCATCTCTTTGCTCTCTCCTTGTATATTTTGGCATTGTCGTATGCCTCCAATCTGAACTCCTCAAGCTCATTGAGTTGTAGCAACCTCTTCTCTCCTGCTGCTTGAGCATCTAGATTTAGAAGTTTGGTGGCCCAGAAAGCCTTATGTTCAAGCTCTACAGGGAGGTGGCATGCCTTTCCATACACCAATTGAAAGGGAGATTTTCCTATGGGTGTCTTGAAGGCTGTCCTATATGCCCAAAGTGCATCATCTAGCTTCCTAACCCAATCCTTTCTTGTTGTTCCCACAGTTTTCTCCAAGATCCTTTTTAGCTCTCTGTTAGCAAGTTCAGCTTGTCCATTGGTTTGTGGGTGATATGGGGTAGCTACTTTGTGTGTAACACCATACTTGTGGAGTAAGGAATTGAGTTGCTTGTTGCAAAAGTGGCTTCCCCATCACTTATAAGCCCTTTGGGTACTCCAAATCTTGTGAAGATGTTCTTCTTGAGGAATTGCAAGACCACGTTGGTATCACATGTGGTGGTGGCTATTGCTTCTACCCATTTGGAGACATACTCTACTGCTACCAGGATGTATTTGAACGTGTAGGATGGAGGAAAAGGTCCCATGAAATCTATTCCCCACAAATCAAAGAGTTCCACTTCCAAAATGAACTTTTGGGGCATCTCATTTTTCTTTGACAAACCCCCTGCTCTTTGACATTCATTGCATTGGCTCACAAACTCCCTAGCATCCTTGAAGATTGAAGGCCAATAGAAACCACTTTGAAGGACCTTAGCAGCAGTTCTTTCAGCTCCAAAATGACCACCATAACTAGAGTTGTGACAATGCCACAGTATGTCCTTCATCTCATTTTCTGGCACACATCTTCTTATCATTCCGTCTGGGCATCTTTTGAACAAGAATGGTTCGTCCCAAAAGAAGAACCTAGCCTCATGCAACAGCTTCTTCACTTGTTGTCTTGTGTACTCTTGTGGAATGATTCTTCCTGCCTTGTAGTTGGCCATGTCTGCAAACCATGGGACATGTTGAATGTGCAAGAGATGCTCATCTGGAAACTCTTCATTTATTGATGGAAGGTTGTCTTGGCATTCATCTTGTGGCACCCTTGATAAGTGATCAGCAACTTGATTTTCACTGCCCTTTCTATCTTTGATCTCAATGTCAAACTCTTGTAGGAGTAGCACCCATCTAATTAGCCTTGGTTTGGCATCCTGTTTTGACATAAGATACTTAATGGCAGCATGGTCAGATACACTAAGACTTTAGATCCAATCAAATATTGTCTAAACTTATCAAAGGCATACACCACGGCTAGTAACTCTTTCTCTGTTGTGGTGTAGTTCTTTTGAGCTTCATTCAACACCTTACTTGCATAGTAGATAACATGAAGCTTCTTTTCCTTCCTTTGCCCCACACAGCGCCAATTGCAAGGTTGCTTGCATCACACATGAGTTCAAAAGGTAGTCCCCAAGTTGGGGGTGTGATGATTGGTGCTGTGGTGAGCTTAGCCTTTAGAGTTTCAAAAGCATGCTTGCATTCATCATCAAAGATAAAAGGATTTTCTACCACCAGCAAATTGCTTAGTGGTTTTGCTATTTTGGAAAAATCTTTGATGAATCTCCTATAAAATCCAGCATGTCCTAAGAAACTTCTAACAGCTTTCACACCAGTTGGCAAAGGAAGTTTTTCTATAATTTCTACTTTTGCCTTGTCAACTTCTATACCCTTTCTCGAAATTTTGTGACCAAGAACAATGCCTTCGGGTACCATGAAATGGCATTTCTCCCAATTCAAAACTAAATTGGTTTCTTGGCACCTTTTCAAGACTAGGTAAGATGATGCAAGCAAGTATTGAAAGAATCACCAAAAACAGAGAAGTCATCCATAAATACTTCAATAAATTTTTCTACCATGTCTGAGAAGATTGAAAGCATGCATCTTTGAAAGGTAGCTGGGGCATTGCAAAGTCCAAATGGCATCCTCCGGTATGCAAAGACTCCAAAGGGACAAGTGAAGGAAGTCTTCTCTTGATCCATGGGGTCAACCACTATCTGATTATACCAGAATATCCATCAAGAAAACAATAATAAGCATGGCCAGCCAACCTTTCAAGCATCTGATCAATGAAAGGTAGAGGAAGTGGTCTTTTCTTGTTGCATCATTCAACCTCCTATAGTCTATGCACATCCTCCACCCTGTCTGTGTGTTGGGATAAGCTCATCTTCTCATTAACAATGACAGTCATGCCTCCTTTCTTAGGTACTACTTGCACTGGACTGACCCATGGGCTGTCAGATATAGGGTAGATGATCCCAGCCTTGCAACTTCAGGACTTCCTTTTGAACAACCTCCTTCATTGTAGGATTCAATCTTCTTTGGGGTTGTACCACCGGTTTGGACCCTCCTCTAAGAGTATCTTGTGCATGCATACAGCAGGGCTTATGCCTTTCAAGTCATCAATGGTCCATCCCAATGCCTCTTTGTGAGTTCTCAAAACCACAAGGAGCTCTTCTTCTTGCATTCAATGTGGAATTGATGATCACTGGGAAGCTATCCTTCTCACCAAGAAATGCATATTTAAGATGAGGGGGTAGTGGTTTCAACTTGTTGTGGTGCCTTTTCTTTGGTAGCTTCACTTGGTTCCTTTGATGCTTCCAACGTGTTTTCTTCTTGTCCTTTGATGTTATGGACTTCCTCTTGTTTCATTTGATGGTTGTGTCAAGCACTTCTTCAACCAAAGAGTCTACTACATCAATCCTCATGCAATTTTCTTTCTCAACAGGGTGTTGCATTACTTTGAAGACATTTATGGTCATTTGCTCATCATGCACCCTGAAGATCATCTCTCCCTTTTCCACATCAATGATTGTTCTAGCTGTAGCCAAAAAGGGTCTACCAAGAATGACTGAATTGTTTCCCTCTTCATCATGTCTAGGACCACAAAATCAGCTGGTAATATGAAGTTTCCCACCTTCACCAAGAGGTTCTCAACTACTCCATTTGGCACTTTGATGGATCTGTCAGCAAGTTGGAGTGACATCCTTGTGGGTTTGAGCTCTTCAATCATCATTTTCTTCATCATGGTAAGGGGCATTAAGTTAATGCTTGCTCCCAGGTCACAAAGTGATTTGTCAACAGCCATGCTCCAATCGTGCAAGGTATGAGAAAGCTGCCAGGGTCTTTGAGTTTGGAGGTAACCCTTGTTGAATGATGGCACTACACTCTTGATTGAGA